>NW_024542688.1:0-92463 GCF_018151105.1 Drosophila obscura | reverse complement strand
ACTCGGCTAACTTTTCCTTCTCTGCGTTACACACATCCACTTTTATCTAAACATACCCCTTAACTCTTTTTTGAGTACGGGTATAAAAAACCGACGAATTAAATTTTTTTTTAATGTATATTTACCCAAACATTTTTATTTATTTATTTATTTATTGGAAAAGAGGTATGCACATTACTGAGATCCTAGGGCTACAGGCTGCGGGAGATTTCCTGACAAGTTCAACGGTCATATTGGGGCGCTGCAGGTCTTGGGCACTCCTGAGCAGATCGCAGGATGCATCATTGTGCAGGGGCTTCAACTTGATCCAGCGACTCAAGACATGTGGGAGGAACGTTGAGAGGACACAGCCTTCGACAACCTGATTCCGTCATAGGAGTCTATGGCCTCCTTTTCGGAGCAGCGATGCAGGACGTTGGAAACAGTGGATTTCGCTATGGCAACCTATGCGCCGAGTAGTCAGGTGGGCAGGAGTAGAAAACCTTACCATTCTAAGCCCACACTCTTTGCCATTAACCAAAACATATCAAGCTGCGTGCTGTGCAATGACAGCGCTCACGAAATCAATCATTGTCCCAAGTTTATAGCACTGTCTCCCGCAAATCGCCATAAAGAAGCCAAGAGGTTTTCCCTATGTGTAAATTGCCGGCTCTCAACTACACTTAATTACTTCTCGTTTCGCAAATCAGCTTCAGCTTCGGAAATCATCGACTTTAGTATCAGGAATAGGCGATTCTACCTTTGTCATGGATGGAGTTTCGGTCAACGTTAGCCTGCACTCTCTTTCATCGGAATACTCAACTATCATCACCGCTGTCGTAGCCTCTAGCATAACCGACCGGCAGCCAAGCTTCGGAATAGACTCTTGCAACTGGAATTTTCCAGCAAACCTGCCACTAGCTGATCCAGAGTATAGACCGCAGCGTGTCGATCTTCTAATTGGCGCCAGCTTGTTTTACGAACTCCTCTGTGTTGGCCAGGTCAAGCTATTGCCAGGATTGCCATCAATTCAGAAGACTCGCTTGGGATGGTCATTTCTGAAGGTTGTTCCCGGGTGTCCTTTTTACTGGTTTCGCGCGCCCCGGCCGTAGCTGCGGAGGATAACCCAGACGAGAGACATGAGGTAGTACTGCGACGGTTTTGGGAGGTAGAGAATTGCAGTGAACCTATAACAAATTCTACAAAAGAAGAGCTAGATTGTGAAGCTCACTTTGTTCAGCATTTCCGACGATGGCAAATCGGCGATTGTTGTGTTCGGCTGCCAGCAAAATATAATCTGGGAGAATCGTACCATCAAGCTCTTGGTAAATTCTTATCCCTTGAACGGAAGTTAGATCCGCCGTCCTGATGTGAAATGCTGCTTTCATAAACGAGTACCTTAATCTAGATTATATGTCTTTGGTTCCTGCCGAGTCACTCAGCTGCTGCCTATACATTTTGCCTCACCATTTCGTCACAAAGGAATTCGATGGATCCGCAGAAACTTCATCTGGTTATTCCCTGAACGAAGTTTTAATGTCCGGTCCTGTAATCCAACCCAAGCTTTTCGATATTCTTACTCGATTTCGGTCATATGCAGTTACGATTACGGGAGATATTTGCAAGATGTACCGATGTGTAAGGGTCTCACCCGACGATAGTAACTTGCAGTGTATTCTTTGGAGGAATTCTATGCATGTTGCGTGTGTTTAAGCTGGACACCGTTACTTATGGGACGAAGCCTGCCTCGTATTTATCTGTGCGGGCGATGCATCAGCTGGCAATGGATGAACAGATAGCGTTTCCTATTGGGGTTGAGATTCTTCGCCGTGACTTCTACTTTGATGACCTGATATCTGGAGCCAACTCTCAGGAGGAGGCTATCTGCATTCGTGAGCAAACTACCGGAATTTTGTCTAGAGGCCAGTTCCGACTAAGGAAATCGTGTTCGAACGTCCCTGCTGTCCTCGATAGGGTTCCTGAGGAGGACAAGGAAACTTATCTGAAGTTCGACGATGGCAGCGATTTTACCAAAACATTAGGACTTGCCTGGAATCCGGTGTCTGATCAACTTTTATTCTTCTTTTCGGGCCCTACATTCTTCTCATCCCAGCAGGCTTGTCAACAATAGCGCGGTTCCACGACCCCCTTGGACTAGCTGTCCTTACAAAGGCCAAAATCTTCCTCCAGCAGTTGTACAAGGAAAAGTTGTCCTGGGATGAAAGCTTGCCATCAGCACTGAACACCGCGTGCCAGGAAATAAGTAGCAGTTTTGGCAGGATTTGACGCTATGAATTTCGTCGGTTCGTACTTATTCCGAATTTTGAGCTAGAAATTCACGGATCTTGCGACTCATAAAAGATTTTGGTGCCTGCATTTATGTTGCGTCGAAGGGTCAGCGGTTCAGCAGTCACTTACTATGTGCAAAATCTCGTGTTGCTCAATTGAAAACACTTACTGTACCAAAGCTGGAGCTTTGTGGAGCGGAGTTGCTAGCTAGGCTCATATCTGAGATAGCCGGAATGAAGGTATTCAAAGGGAAGTGTTACTGTTGGTGTGATTCGGCTGTTGCGCTCTCTTGGATTCGGGACGAGCCGTCCAGATTCAACGTATTTGTCGCAAATAGAGTGGCAACGATACAGGAACTTACTGCCCAAATGGAATGGCATTATGTTTCCATAGCTTTGATCCCGGCCGACATTTTCTCGCTAGGGGTTCTTCCAGTAGAGTTGAGCGAGTTGAGCCTTTGGGCTCATGGACCTTCTTTGCGGATCCTCTGATGACTGGCCACCCACGGTGCTACCTGTTAAGCCAACCCTGGAGCTTCGTCGGAAGGTTCTCCTAGTAAAATCTCCCTACGTAGATATTGTATCTGATTCTAAGTATGCGAACCCTTTTGCTTCCCTGCAAAGCGTTTTTGGCTATTAACTCACAAATTTGTCAACCGGACTCGGCACCCGGCACTATATCTGACATTGAACATGGAACTCAGTTATTGGAGCTGACATGAAGACACTGCGTTCTAAGGAGGTGGTCTCCTCATCTAGTTCACTCGTATCATTGAATCCTATCATTGATCATTTCGAACTTCTCAGAGTTGATGGCGGTCTGGAGAACTCGTCGTTGGATTTTGATAGCCGTCATCCCATCATCACGTCCAGCAGTCATCCGCTTACTTTTTCAATCATTTCTCACTTTCAAGAACGAAATCTGAACTCTGGACCTCGAACTCTGCTTGGATTAATCCGATCCTATTGGGGGGAGGAAGACGGTAACGAAGGCAGTAAACAAGTGCGTAAGATGCTTTCGAACTAAGCATGGAATATTGGAGCACATCATGGCGTATCTTCCGAAGCAGCGGCTCGACGGTTTACATGCCTTTGAGATCACTGGCGTCGACTTTTGTCTCTTCTTCTGTTCGATAGCGAACATGCAGGAGAGATAGGGGTTAGACTGAATATTCGATGAATATTAGAGCTAAACGACCAACTTACAGTATATAGATGTGCCAGTTCATACAACGTAAGTGGCGCAGCTGAGGTTTCAGCGAACGGTCCCAGGTTTTCGGCTCTGGCTCCAAAATATATGATTGCATGCATAGAATAATTTTTAGCTGCCGAAACCATATTTTTTTATGAGATTTCAGGTTAGTAAATGTGTGTGTGCTGTGCTTGTGTTGGTTCTACAATTTTTGGCCGCTTGATCCAAAATTGGTTTTTTTTTTTTTCAGGGTGGCCAGCCAGCTGATTTAGCGAACTGAGCTGACCTGCCGCATGCCCTAAATGCCATAAATCTATCAGAAAAGGTAGGTATGAATCCTTAAGAAAAAAAAGGTCTATTTTGTCGAGTAGTGTAATATTTGTCGTGTAACATTATCTGACGGAATGTCTTTTCGAGATCATCACTTCCAATCACAACTTCATACAGTGATCATCGTCACGGACTACATGGAAACACATTTCCAAAGGAACATCATCAAACTTAGTGACAACATTAAATGAACACAAGATATACATTTTCTTGCCTCCAATTCCATTATTTTATTAAATTTTTCAAAGCAACTGGGAACAACTGTCTATAGATATTCTCGCTCATTGTAAAAATATCGCTGCCAGAATCGATCGATCTCTTTCATAGCAACCAGACGTGTTTTTGTTTTGCGTTAGTTCGATTGTGTCGAGTAGTGTAATATTTGTCGTGTAACATTATCTGACGGAATGTCTTTTCGAGATCATCACTTCCAATCACACCTTCATACAGGGTATCATCGTCACGGACTACATGGAAACACATTTCCAAAGGAACATCATCCAACTTAGTGACAACATTAAATGAACACAAGATATACATTTTCTTGCCTCCCATTCCTATCCATTATTTTATTACATTTTTCAAAGCAACTGGGAACAACTGTCTATAGATATTCTCGCTCATTGTACAAATATCGCTGCCAGAATTTAATATTCTCTTTCGTAGCGACCAGACGTGTTTTTGTTTTGCGCTCCGCATTTCCTTTTTTTTTTACTTAAACAGCCGGTATTTTTTTTTTCAAATTAACTCGCTAACTTTTCTTTAACCTAACATCTATCCTTAATCGCGGGTGCATGCCTAATAATTGTGTAACAACACAACTTATTAAATTAATTTTATGCGTCGGTTAGTCATGTGTTTATGTTGTTGCTTCTTTTTTCACATAAGTTATGAATTTTACATCCGTTTGGAATAGCAAAGTTCATTAGAGCAACATGTAAGATACTTAAGTTATGTGGAAAAAAGAGCTACCTCTGAAAAAAGCTTTAAAATAATACCAGTTTTAAAAAATTCTTAAAAATAAGTTTTGCCATAGAAAAAAAAGTACGTGTGAGTCGCTTCTGTGGACGCGACTCTACTTTTATACCCGTATTGAGCTTATTTTACATTTTTTTTTTTTTACATCTGTCATCTACATCTAAAATGTATATTATACATCTACAATGCAAGATGCAATGTAGATTCTACATCTCCGCGAAATTGGATTTTACATTAATAACATTTTTTTTTTATTTCTTATTTTGGTCCATCGTTTTTGTTTTCATTATACCAGCGATACCTTTTTTTTTTGTGCGAGATTGCGACACAAATTGGTCTATACGCATTTCTGCATTTCCTACTCGATGTTGAAAAACTCTCCCTACATGATCAAAACCAGAATTCTACACCTCTACAACAACATTCGTGACTCTTCCATACCACAATCTCCTAAACACAGCCTTGTCATTCCCATCCTAAAACCACAAAAACCACATACAGATATTAAATCATATAGTCCTATCTCCTTAAACTCATGCCTAGCCAAAACACCTGATAAGATCGTGGCAAATAGGTTTTGAGGGTTTTTTTAAATAACAATCTGATTCACAACATCCAACTCGGGTTTAAAAGGGGCAAATCGGTACTAGATAGTCTACTCTATGTAGACCACCAGAGATATATCCATCAAAAAGCACCTAACAATAATCTCGCTTGACTTTACCAAAGCGCTCGACAGAGTTGGAATTCACTCTGTCATACAGCAATTACAAAAATGGAAATAAGGCCCTCCTCGTGAAAACTGACCTATCAAAAACCTTTTCTACAACTCCCTCACCGACATAATCTTTCTTCACAAACAAATTACATTCTGTGCAAACTCAGACGACTTTCATCTACTCATACAACAAAACAAACATAAAAGTCCCACAAATAAGATCCAATCAATTTTCAACCAAATAGACCACTGGTGCAAACACTCGGGCTCAGTCCTCTCTAAAGAAAAATGCCAGCTCCTACATACACATATGATCATAATAACAGTTACACGTTGAAAATGTTCAATTAAAATCAGCTTTATCGTACTTTATCAAAGCAACTGGGAACAACTGTCTATAGATATTCTCGCTCATTGTACAAATATCGCTGCCAGAATTTAATATTCTCTTTCGTAGCGACCAGACGTGTTTTTGTTTTGCGCTCCGCATTTTCCTTTTTTTTTACTTAAACAGCCGGTATTTTTTTTTTCAAATTAACTCGCTAACTTTTCTTTAACCTAACATCTATCCTTAATCGCGGGTGCATGCCTAATAATTGTGTAACAACACAACTTATTAAATTAATTTTATGCGTCGGTTAGTCATGTGTTTATGTTGTTGCTTCTTTTTTCACATAAGTTATGAATTTTACATCCGTTTGGAATAGCAAAGTTCATTAGAGCAACATGTAAGATACTTAAGTTATGTGGAAAAAAGAGCTACCTCTGAAAAAAGCTTTAAAATAATACCAGTTTTAAAAAATTCTTAAAAATAAGTTTTGCCATAGAAAAAAAGTACGTGTGAGTCGCTTCTGTGGACGCGACTCTACTTTTATACCCGTATTGAGCTTATTTTACATTTTTTTTTTTCTACATCTGTCATCTACATCTAAAATGTATATTATACATCTACAATGCAAGATGCAATGTAGATTCTACATCTCCGCGAAATTGGATTTTACATTAATAACATTTTTTTTTTATTTCTTATTTTGGTCCATCGTTTTTGTTTTCATTATACCAGCGATACCTTTTTTTTTTTGTGCGAGATTGCGACACAAATTGGTCTATACGCATTTCTGCATTTCCTACTCGATGTTGAAAAACTCTCCCTACATGATCAAAACCAGAATTCTACACCTCTACAACAACATTCGTGACTCTTCCATACCACAATCTCCTAAACACAGCCTTGTCATTCCCATCCTAAAACCACAAAAACCACATACAGATATTAAATCATATAGTCCTATCTCCTTAAACTCATGCCTAGCCAAAACACCTGATAAGATCGTGGCAAATAGGTTTTGATGGTTTTTTTAAATAACAATCTGATTCACAACATCCAACTCGGGTTTAAAAGGGGCAAATCGGTACTAGATAGTCTACTCTATGGGACCACCAGAGATATATCCATCAAAAAGCACCTAACAATAATCTCGCTTGACTTTACCAAAGCGCTCGACAGAGTTGGAATTCACTCTGTCATACAGCAATTACAAAAATGGAAATAAGGCCCTCCTCGTGAAAACTGACCTATCAAAAACCTTTTCTACAACTCCCTCACCGACATAATCTTTCTTCACAAACAAATTACATTCTGTGCAAACTCAGACGACTTTCATCTACTCATACAACAAAACAAACATAAAAGTCCCACAAATAAGATCCAATCAATTTTCAACCAAATAGACCACTGGTGCAAACACTCGGGCTCAGTCCTCTCTAAAGAAAAATGCCAGCTCCTACATACACATATGATCATAATAACAGTTACACGTTGAAAATGTTCAATTAAAATCAGTTTTATCGTACTTTATGTGTTGAAAACAAAATTTTTTGTAGTAATTTTTGTTTGTCAATATGTCGCAACTCCTTGACAAAAAAATGAAATAAGGGGACCCCCTGATAACAGAGCTTTTATCGAAAATGTGAGTTGACAACACATTTTGGCTGATCAATATAATAGGTACAGTGTCAGTAATTCTTCAATATTAAGTAAATAATTTAGAAATTCTTGCTTGTTTGGCCGTTTAGGGTAAATTTCATCTAGCTAAAGTCAAAACATAAGCAAATAATTTTTGTTTTCTTACAAGAATGGATCGAAATTCTTATTGTACAGAGGAGGAAGCCCGATTGGCTCTTAGTCTGAAAAAAGAAGGCAAATCTCTTCGGGTCATTGCCAAAGTAATGAAAAGATCTCACAATTTTGTTAAACATACATTAAAAAGGAAACCTAGTCAGGAAACTTGCCGAAGACCACAGAAAACAAGCAAAAAACTTGACCACTACATTATTTATTTTGAGAAAAAATGACCCATTTAAATCGTCAAAGGCTATTGCAGCAGAAATCGGACAAGAAGCTAGTGCTCCAACGATCCGTAGACGGCTACAACAAACCAACCATCCAGGGAGAAAAGCAAGAAAGGTTCCACTTATGCCACAAAAAAAAAAAAACTATGAGTCTAACTTTTGCAAAAAAAACCCATAAAGAAAACGAGAAGGAACGTGTGAGTCGCTTCTGGGGACGCGACTCTACTTATACCCGTATTCAGTCAGCATATACATTTTTGAGCATATAATTATTTAGAATTAAAAAAAAAAATTTAACATTTTACATTTTTTTGCTACATCTGTTATATACATCTACATATACTATTTATATTATACATCTAACATGTATATTCTACATGTACCATTTAGATTCTACATCTCCTCCGCTAGGGGTTGCTCGTGCACTGAACACGGCAGAGTGTGCGAGCGAGAAGGAAAATGATTTGCGTTGTTGTTTGCCGGAGGGGCACGGGAAGCATCTGAAAATTAATTTCTTCATTCTGGCTATAATTATGATCGGATCTGATTCAGATTCGGCAGTCTGGTAGATATGAATATTCTCTACGATACTGCGTGTTATTAGTTTTAGTTTAGTTTAGTTTTATCGTATCTTAAAAATTGTTCCTGCCACAGATTTTCGTCCTTTGTGGGGGCGGAAGGGGGCGGGGCGAAATTTAAAAATACACATGTAGCAGTGTGATATCACATGAGTCTGGAAACCAAATTTGGTTACCCCAACTCTTATAGTCTCTGAGATCCAGGCGCTCAACAAGACGGACAGACGGACGGACAGACAGACATGGCTATATCGACTCGGCTATTGATGCTGATCAAGAATATATATACTTTATGGGGTCGGAAACGTTTCCTTCTCTGCGTTACACACGTCCACTTTTACCACAAATCTAATATACCCCTTAACTCTTTTTTGAGTACGGGTATAAAAAGGAGAAACATTGTGTGGAGGGACGAAACAAAAATAAATTTATTTGGGAATGATTTTGAAAGGAATGTACGACGCCCGAAAAGAAAGAAATTTGATCCACGTTTCACCAAAAAAAATGTCAAACATGGAGGTGGCAATATAATTATATGGGGTTGCTTCTCCTGGTACGGCGTTGGTCCACTTTTCCAGACAACGAACAGAATGAACGCTGAGGAATACAAATTCATATTGTAGAGTGCTATGTTACCTTATGCTGAAGAAAATATGCCCTTGCGTTGGATAATTCAAAAAGATAACGACCCAAAGCACACATTAAGGCGTTTGACCAACTTTTTGCAGGAACAAAAAATTGACGTTTTAATGTGGACTAGTCAATCTCCCGACTTGAATCCCATTGAAAACTTGTGGAATGATTTAAAAAAGAAATTAGCTATGTTTTCATTTTTAAACAAGCGAAAATTCTAAATATATCACATATAAATTTTCTTTTTTTCGAACAAAAATTGTGGTAGAAGACACCTATAGAAACCTGCCAGACGCTTTTTAAATGTATGCCAAAAATAATAATAAAGGTGACCAAAAATAGAGGTGGATACACTGGATATTATCTAGTTAATACTAATACTAATAAAGCAAAAAAAATATTCAATATTCATTTAACAAATTTTTATCTTAACAACACTTCAAGTATACCTATTATTTTGATCAGCCTGACATCGACTCTAAAGTAGAAATGGATCTCTTTTCTTTTATTACATTACCCTATAGTATAAAAAACTTTATATTAATGAAAAAAATACTTAAAGAATAATTGGGAACTAATTTTAATTTTCAAATATGGAATAAAACTGTTTTCTGCTATTATAAAGTTTAGGTAGATGTGTGTACCTATTATTATGATCATGTCTGTATATGCCGCAAACATACATAACTGCAAACCCAAGTTACTCCAAATTATCAAATCCATAGTCATAACCAAAATAGACTTCTGCCTTGCGATATATGGAAATGCACCCAAATCCCAACTCAATCGCCTAGAAAAACCATCCTCAATGCAGCATTTAGAGAGGAGCATTTCCTAACACACCCATAAATAACATGCTGAAGCCAACATTTACGCGATTGAAATTAAGTGAGACTTCCTAACAGGCAAATTATCCAAAAACCTCATCCATGCAAAAGACACCCCACTTCACACCCTTTCAAAAAACTATAAAAGAAAATGCAAATATCCTAGCACAGTCGACAGAGCCATCCAATTACGTCAGAAATACTCCATCCCGTTTTCACCAATCAGAAGCGACACCTGCAAAAAAATCAATGTCAAACATCCTCAAATCAACCAACATCAGTCTCTCCTAATAACAAAAACACACCTACCCCAATAGTCTTTCACCAACTTTTTCACTCCATTAAATCAACCCTCCTCAAACACAAATTCTTATACACAGATTGCTCCAAAGAGGGTGGGCATTACCAGCTATAGTATTTCCAACGAGTCATCAACAATAAAAACTGGACTGCTGCCTTTACATTCATCAGTACTATCCAGCAAAATAATAGCAATATTTGCACAGACTCAATATCCTCTATTTCCGCCATTACCAACCCCATCAATCACTCCTACTACTCCTCATTAATCAGAAACCTAATCACCAAACACTTCGCAAAGTTCATAATCATCTGGATCCCTAGTCAGATAGGCATAAAAGGCAACGAAATCGCCGACACCCCCGAGCATACACCCAAAACCACAATCCAAACGACATTTCGCACTATCTCAAACAAATCCTCCAATCCAAACAAACCGACCTTCACATAAAAACGTCTTCCTGGTATACAAAAATGAGTAAGCTCTCTTTCACCAATACTTTCCCCAAAAACACTAGTCTAAACAGAAAACACCAAACCATTATAAATAGACTTAGACTCGGGATTGACATCAGTAAGGAAAGTTTAAAGTAAAGTTTGTTACACAATGGAAACCAAAAGACGTCTGCCCATGCTGTTAATATGACTAAATTGTTTGAAATCATTAAATATAAAGAACACCAGTGAAAGGTCGCGTGTGACTTAAAAGTCGTAGCCATGTTAACGGAATTGCAAGTTGGTTACACAAAATACTGCTACTTCCTGTGGCTATGGGATAGTGGAGCTAGAACTAAGCACTATTCAAGAAAACTCTGGCCAAAACGGGAGGAAGATACATTAGAAAAGTACAACAAACAAAATGCAGCTGTCGTGAAGTTTAAAGACGTTATTTTATCACCATTACACATTAAGCTGGGACTGGAAAATTTTGTTAAAGCACTGGATAAGGAAGGATAGTCGATGAGTTACCTAAAAACTGTTTTTCCACGTCTGTCGCTGGCAAAAGTTAAAGATGGCCCCCAAATTCGAAAACTACTAAAAGATAATGGATTTGAAAATATTTTATCTACGTCGTAGCTATGGCTGTCTATCACTCTGAACTCTGAACTTAAAGGTTTCCAAGGTAACTTGCAGACGGATGTTATTTACACTGATTTCAGTAAAGCATACGATTCTGTAAACCATTCCCTTTTAGCACAAAAACTTGACCTTTCAGGGTTTCCGCCTAATCTTTTGAGATGGGTTTCTAGCTACCTTCGTTCTAGGTTTCAAAAATTCCTCTTTAAAAACTCCTCTTCACCTGTAAAGGTTACTTCTGGAGTACCACAGGGCAGCCATCTGGGCCCCCTACTTTTCACCATTTCACCCTACTAATGACCTGCCTTCAGTATTAACAAACTCTCGAGTACTAATGTATGTGGATTATGTTAAACTCTGTGTCGAGTATAAGGAAATTTCATTTCAATCTCGCTTGCAATCCGATCTCAATAACTTTCAGTCATGGTGTTGTGCAAATATGTTACACCTAAATGCCTCGAAATGCAAAGTAATGACAATTCATCGCTCCAGCCCCTTGTTGGCTCCTTACAACCTCTTCGGCGGTGCTCTTGAGAGAATTACCTTGGTGGATGATCTTGGCGTTGAACTAGACTCCAAGTTAAAGTTTTCTGAACACATATCTATTGTGAATAAGGCCATGGGAGTGCTTGAATTTATAAAGAGGTGGTCAAAGGAATTTGACGACCACTATATAACGAAGACTCTCTATATCTCGCTTGTTCGGCCGATTTTACAGTGCGGCTTTTGTTTATGGTGCCCCCAGTACAAAGTACACCAGGACCGTATAGAATCAGTCCAAAATAACTATTTACTTTGTGCTCTGCATGGCCTTAACTGGGATGCAGGTGTGAGACTGCCATCTTACCCTCGTAGATTGCTTTTAATAAACCTTCCAACCTTAGTTAGTCATAGAAAAATGCTTGGTGTGATTTTTATGCACAACCTGATCAAGGGTGACGTAGATAGCCGTGACTTGTTGAGCCGCATAAACTTTACGATTCCTATTAGATCTACTAGAAACTTCATTCCTTTGTTCCTTCCGCTTTGTAGATCGAGTTATTCCTTGCACGAACCATTTAGGGTCCTTTGCTCGGACTTCAATTCCCTCTAACACATAATATCCACTACTAAGAAGAGTATATATGATAATGAGTGCCTAAAATTTTTCGAAGGTGCTCCAAATCAACCATGCGCGGTCGTTGAATTCAGTATAAGTAGTTTTAGCCACAGCCCTTGTAAAAATAAAAGGCCGCCTTGGAGATTACCAGATAGCAAGGGTACTAATGGATTCAGGCTCCCAAATCAATTTTATAACCGACAGTTTGGCCAGCACTTTGAAACTGAAAAGGGTGAGAAGCCCGCTCCGCTTGCTTGGAATAGGAAAGTCTAAATTTTCAACTGACTTTAAATTTAAATTTGTAATGTTCCGGTAACCGAAAGATATACCCCAGAACTAGTGAGCTAGCGAGATTTTTCACTAGCTGTTGTTTTAGATTAAATAAGAAGTCGAGCGGATTCGATATAGTTTATATGTGTACAATTTATTTGTTATAAGAAGGCGAAATATGGGGTGTATAGGTGTAGCGAAATGAAGAAGGAGATATCGTTCGTTCTCCTTCGTAGTGACCAGACGTGTTTTTGATTTACGCTCCGCATTTTCCTTTTATTTTACTTAAATAGCCGGTGTTTTATCTTTAAATTAACTCTCTAACTAACTTACCTTAAAATCAATCTTTACCGCGGGTGCATGGCTAATAATTGTGTAAAAACACAACTTATTTAATTAATTTTGTGCGTCGGTTAGTCGTGTGTTTGTTTTGCTGCTTTTCGTAAGTACGCCCTCTTTCTGTGCAGTAACGATCTCACTTATAAGCTGTTGCTGCAACCACTCTCCACTCTCATCTTATTTTTACCGATTTCGCTTTAGCAACCGAAAAACTTACTCCGACCACTCCCTTAGTGCAGCAGTTGATTACGTTTGCTACTCCAAGGGCAACAATCGCTGTGGTGATGCAGATTCGAGAGCCGAATGCGTCACTTCGGAGAGTATGCAGGTAGACATGTCTGTAGCGTCCGTATCCGTCGAGTCCGCACCCATGTCCTTAACTATCCCATCAGTTTCGCTCCCACCAGCTAATAGATGTCCAGGACCACCGGATACTGCCATCACAGGTACTAGGCCTGTGGTGCCAAAACCACTGGTGGAAGTCCCACCAAAGCGACAAGTTTTTGTCTCGCGGCTAGCCCCTGACCTCACATTAAATGATGTGACCGCTTTTATACAAAGCAAAATAAAAGACGCCGGCTTAAAGGTGGACAAATTTAACTTTTCTTACGCCAGGGAGATATATTCCTTCAAGATAAGCGTCTCGTCAACTCAATTTGAAACCATTTGTTCCGCCAAGTTTTGGCCGGAGCATTTGGTGGTTAAAGAGTTTAAGGCTAAGAAAAAGAATAGGCCCCCCATTACTCTTCCTAGCATTCAGACCAGTGCTCCATCTCCATCCTCATCTTCCACCTCTACTTCCAACCATCCAAAAAACTAACTTCCTCTCTTGTAGTTACCTACCAGAATGCTAGAGGCTTACGTAGTAAGCTCAGCACTCTTTTCCTTGAGAGTCTCGCATTCTCGTCCCACGTTATTGTGTTCACCGAGACCTGGTTAAAGCCGGACATCCTTAGTTCCGAAGTTTTGGCAGGTCGGTACACAATTTTTAGAAATGACCGTTCGTCTCGACGTGGAGGTGGCGTCTTTATTGCAGTGGACTCAAACTTCACGTCGGAACATTTCGTGGTCCAGATTCAACAAGACCTAGAGTTCCTGTGCGTCAAACTTGTTCTTCCAGGCTTTTCCATTCTCATTACTTTCTCGTATATTCCACCTTCCTCGGATATCTTTATATACGAACAACACCTGTCCGCTTTAAAAACTGTTTCTTCCTCGCTATCAGATAAAGACCATATTATAGTTCTTGGTGATTTCAATTTGCCAGGTACTGTTTGGTCCTCGGTAAACGAGTCTGATAATCTTGTGCCCATGTCACGACATGACATTATCGACGGCTGTTGGTCGGTATTGGGCCTGCTGTATTGGATCTGGGTAGGCTATCTAAACGTGTCCGCTGCTTTCGTAAAGCCGAGTTTACGAAGCTTAATAACTTTATTAGGGATTTTTGTTGGTCCGCTCTGTACTTTTGCACTGACGTTATGAAAGGCACAAACATTTTTTACAATGTACTTCACACATTTTTTGATTCTTGTGTCCCACTTTCTTGTCCGGTTAGATCTGGGAAGCCTCCTTGGTTTACTAAAGAGTTATCCAGTCTAAAAAACTTAAAATCAAGCCTTTATAAAAAATTTCGAGAAGTTTGTTCTGCCTCTTCTCTCTCTCGATATGTAATAGCTCGGTCAAATTTCTCCGTTCTTAATGCTCAATGCTATAAAAATAACCTATCCCGATACAGTGTAACGAACCATGGTTCTAGCCATGGCTCGTCACAAACGGCGAAGGGTCGGCGCATCCACGCTGGCGGGAGACAGTAATCTAACTGATATACACAGAGCTAGCGAACCATGGCTCTAGCCACGTTTCTCCACAAATAGTTGTGTGTCAGCACCCCGGAAATAAAATAGTCTTAAGCACACAATTAATTAAGAACTCTCGATCAACAACACCCCACCTCTTGAGACAATTGTGAAATCAGCAGTCTACAATGTCGCAATAAGCCAAGCCGACACAATTTCGCAATAAGAGATATCATTGGCGTTATTTCACAATAAGTCAAGCTAGCATAAAAGTATCGAAACATCGACCCAAATTCAGATATCACCTCCGCGATGCAGAGTTAGCAAAAACTCCTTTCTTTTGAAACCAAATACCCAATTCCCAACTGCACCTTCCGGGATGCAGCATCAGCAAAACCACCCTGACTCACTAAAAATTGTCAACGAAGCACCAAGCTTCGGCCTAGTTACCACACCCTACAATTATTATTACCCAATAACCTTAAGTCAGCAAGAATTAATTATTTCCGGGTCTCAGGTGCGATCGCCAGCTGCATAAAAGGGCCAAGATCGGCCGAAAGAGTAGGCAGTCCATCAGCCCGAATACAAGATACAGGCAGTCCATCAGCCCGAATACAAGATACAGGCAGTCCATCAGCCCGAATACAAGATACAGGCAGTCCATCAGCCCGAATACAAGATACAGGCAGTCCCTCAGTCACACACCCAAGACACTGTACTACGCAGTCTACCAGCGCACCATTCAACCACGAGTTGAAGCAGCAGAATTTAAGTGAATGAGGAAAGTGAATGAAAAGAAACCAGAATACTAAATAAAAACCAAGAACAATCCAACAAAACCGTCGCCTCATCATTTCTCGCTGCCTACTACATTCTTTTACGAGCCAGCCCGACACCTGAAGTCACCTACAAACTACAAATTGTCTTGTAGCGGACCCTGGACAGACTGATGCTTACCTCAGCCTGAAATAGGACCTCACAAGTGGCGCCCGAGCAGGGACTTTTTGGTGACTTTAAGGAGACTAACACCTTAATACGGAGCTTTGTGGAGTAAAGACCCACGGCCCCTGAAAGAAAACTAGGCTAGCAAGGACCAATACTCGTCCAACACTAAAAACCGGCACCCTCGCAACATCCGGTCGCAAGCCGAAATACCGCAAACAACACGTGAGTCAGTGCTACTAACCACAGAAACACACCATGGAAGCCCACGAAGCCGGTCAACCCGACGAATTTTACCCGGAGGGAATCCATACCAATCCAGGAATCACCACGGGCTGGATCTACAAACTCCGGCGGGACGAGCTGGAAACACTGGCCGAGGAATTCGGATTTGGCCACGAAGGAACAGTCGAGGAACGACGAAAGAGATTCGCCACATTAGTCGCCGGAACACTCTCGCAGGACGCCTGGGTTCGACTAGGAGACCTTGAACGGCAATACGCCAAGCCAGCAGGACGCTCCAGGTCACCCATCCCCACCACTCCTAGGACATCTGACCAGCGGAAAACCGACCCAAAAGTCGGGTTACAAGTCCCCACCGCGTCCGAATACAGCACACCTGGCCCACCACGCATCGTAACGCCAGCCGATTTGCCCAGACCTCCAGTAACGGAGACCAGCCGCTCGCCCACACAGAGGATCGTGTCAGCCATGGACTCTTCCATAGATGGACGCCACCACAGCCACACCGCCCACATCGCGGAACAGATTCGGAAATGGGGAATCAGGTTCGACGGACAGGACGACCCACTTACATTTCTGGAACTACTCGAAGAACGTGCGATCTCATATGGGGTGGACACAAATCAGCTACCTCGGGCCATGACAGAGCCAGCCAACTACAAGGCAGCTCATGGGAATATTTCCGCCAAGAATTCTTGACTTTCTTCTTGCCGCCACGGTACTTCGAACAATTGGAAGACCAAATCCGGGCCCGCAAGCAAGCGAGAGGAGAACTGTTCAAAGATTACCTCATCGAGATACGTCTACTCATGCACCACGCCAGGTACGACGCAGCCAAGGAACTAAACAGGATCTACGATAACGCCCTGCCAGCATACCAGATGTATGTGCGGCGACACGAACTACAAAGCTTAGCACAGCTCACAATGTTTGCCACCGAGTTCGAGAGCATCCAAGAGCGGACCATCCCGACCACTTTCGCACCCCCGCGGAACATTCCAAGATACGCAAGGCCAGCTTCAGAGCAGAGGAATTGCGACTCGCACCAGACGCCATTTCTGAGTCCCCATTGGGAATCGACAGACACACCTGGGAGACCACCAGCTCATCCAAACAGTACGGCGAATCCCGAAGTAGCCCATCACATGATCACGACCCCCATCATCAACCCACGCGCAGCCTGTCGCCGGTGTGGTGAAGCGGGGCATGCGGCATACGACTGCCATAATCCCTCCATCCTATTCTGCTGGGAATGTGGCAAACGCGGCACACGGACCGTCGATTGCTGCCGCCAAAACACGTCGGGAAACGACATGCGTCCCCAACTGACACGGGATCAGCCGGGAACGACGCCTCCTCCAACCCGCGACTAAATAACTCTCTACACGTAAGCAACGGCCGGATAGTGGCGATGGTGACCATAGGAGGACACGCAACGGAAGCCACAATCGACACCGGGGCATCCAGAAGCTTCATCAGCGCAAACCTCGCCCGACAACTAGACAACAACACCAACCTGCAAGATGCATGCGTCCGCATACGCCTGGCCGATGGCTCGGTCAGAGAGATCTCACAAGTTCTACTGGCGCACATCAAGCTGGATCAACGAGAGGTTCAAATCCCGCTCCTGGTCCTGCCAAACATGTTGGGACAAGTCATTGTCGGCATGGACTTCCTAGGTGCCACCGAAACGACGATCCAATGCGGCTCCACGCTGCTACAGCTACGAGACTGTCACCCCATGCCCACTGAACCCGTGCTTACTACCATCCACGTACAAGACGCCGAACCCCGATACCAGAAACCCCAACAAATCGCAACGAACCTACGTCCACGACCTACCACAACGCACACGGCACCCAATAACGCAACGCAGCACTTGACACCCAAACCAATCGCAACGAATACGACACGCCGGCCCACAACGGAGAACACAAATCCGAGGCCAACACAAGCCAACCACAACCAAGCAATCGGGAAAACGACTCCCACGTTCACTACGGAGCAACCGCGTCCTAGGCCAACCACAGGGGACACACACCCCAAACAAACCACGAGGATCTCACACACGAGACAAACACACTTGAACCCGGCGCTCGACACAGGAAGTCCAGGTCCAAGACAAGCAACAGAGCTAGCACGCAGAGAAACCGCATCGGAAGCAGGGAACGCACGGACACCCTCAAAACCGACCGCCGGCAGCGAAAAAGGACAACGGCCACCACCATCCGACAGCCCAGCCACACGGGAAACAGCCACGCTAACCCCACGCTGGACGGGGCCCATAATCGAACTCATCTCCACAGAGCCCCTCAACGAGGGCCCGGAAACCAGCACGCCCCCACGATGCCCAGACAGCCGTCCTCTCCTCCACACGGCCGACGCCACACCGATCCTCGCCAACACAATGGAGTACCTTCCGCGTACTGACATGATTCCTAGCGCCATGCAACGAGCCATGCCTAGAGCCATGTCCGAGATCTTCGTCGCCCACGCAAGTCGTCGCTGCGACACAAGAGGCATCACCGAGACTCACCTGTTCATGCGCCAAACGACCACCAGTACCACCCACGTATTACATCAGAGATATGAAACATATCTACCCACGGTCGACACCACACATAAGCGACTACCAACGGAGGATCGAACCGCCCAGCGCCTTCGATACAACCCTCTTACCCGAAGACCCCAGCCAGCCAACTGACTCCGAAACCGCCGATCCGACCGAACCTGAGCCCGAACCAGTCCCGGAGCCGTGGCCGCCAGACTTGGCCCCGTAGATCCAAGCATTTACATTTGACAGACCCATTCTACCTAATCACACGAATCAAACCTTTGACCCCGGAGCCACCGAACCCACCGAAGACGACCCAGAACTACCGACGGATCCTTGGCCACCCGACATAGCACCGCCGATTCAATGCCTGGACAAAGAACGACCGAAGAAAACCGCCGAGAAAACCATCGTCATATGGGATAATCGACCCACCAAGCAGACACCAACTACAAAGCACCCAGAACAGCAGAAAGGCCACGATCACAGCAGTAGAAAATATAACGTTACCGACGCCACGATAAAGTGACTAGATTAACACCGACGAATCCAAAGACTCGGCACAATCCAAAGGACAGTAAAAAGGCGAACCTAAGCACCCGCCAAGCAACGTCACTAATCTCTCCATCACCCACCCGGAAGAAAGGGGGGGGTGTAACGAACCATGGTTCTAGCCATGGCTCGTCACAAACGGCGAAGGGTCGGCGCATCCACGCTGGCGGGAGACAGTAATCTAACTGATATACACAGAGCTAGCGAACCATGGCTCTAGCCACGGTTCTCCACAAATAGCGGTGTGTCAGCACCCCGGAAATAAAATAGTCTTAAGCACACAATTAATTAAGAACTCTCGATCAACAACACCCCACCTCTTGAGACAATTGTGAAATCAGCAGCCTACAATGTCGCAATAAGCCAAGCCGACACAATTTCGCAATAAGAGATATCATTGGCGTTATTTCACAATAAGTCAAGCTAGCATAAAAGTATCGAAACATCGACCCAAATTCAGATATCACCTCCGCGATGCAGAGTTAGCAAAAACTCATTTCTTTTGAAACCAAATACCCAATTCCCAACTGCACCTTCCGGGATGCAGCATCAGCAAAACCACCCTGACTCACTAAAAATTGTCAACGAAGCACCAAGCTTCGGCCTAGTTACCACACCCTACAATTATTATTACCCAATAACCTTAAGTCAGCAAGAATTAATTATTTCCGGGTCTCAGGTGCGATCGCCAGCTGCATAAAAGGGCCAGGATCGGCCGAAAGAGTAGGCAGTCCATCAGCCCGAATACAAGATACAGGCAGTCCATCAGCCCGAATACAAGATACAGGCAGTCCATCAGCCCGAATACAAGATACAGGCAGTCCCTCAGTCACACACCCAAGACACTGTACTACGCAGTCCACCAGCGCACCATTCAACCACGAGTTGAAGCAGCAGAATTTAAGTGAATGAGGAAAGTGAATGAAAAGAAACCAGAATACTAAATAAAAACCAAGAACAATCCAACAAAACCGTCGCCTCATCATTTCTCGCTGCCTACTACATTCTTTTACGAGCCAGCCCGACACCTGAAGTCACCTACAAACTACAAATTGTCTTGTAGCGGACCCTGGACAGACTGATGCTTACCTCAGCCTGAAATAGGACCTCACAACAGGATACGATTTTCACAGGACCCCAAACAGTTGTACAGCTTCGTATATAGTAAGCGTAGTAAGCGTATATAGGAAGCGTAGCAAGTGATAGCGAGGATGGATGTGCATCCTCGCTATCATTTCTCAATATGTCAGCAAGCAATGATCAGGCAATGGCCGATCTTTTTGCCCATTTTTTCCAAACAAGCTATTCTCATGAAAGCTACTCTGATCAGCCGTATCCATACAGTTTACCAAGGTCGAACGGCATTTTCAGCCCCTTGTCAAATAAAAGCTCACTGCTTCACGATCTTCGACTAGTTAAGCCGGTGTTTTCACCAAGTCCTGACGGAGTTCCCGGCTGAGTACTCAGGTACTGTGCCGACGCTCTGTGTGGACCCCTGCTTAAACTATTCACCCTATCCATTAGCTCTTCATGCTTCCCCCCATCTGGAAGGAATCTTTTATTATTCCGCTCCATAAGAAAGGTAGCAAGTCTGATGCAAATAATTGTAGAGGTATATCTATGTTATCCCCTATTCCTAAAATGATTGAACAAATTTTAACTCTGCATTTGCAACATCTCTGCAAATTACTTATATCTCCGTCTAAGCACGGATTTATAAGGCGACGATCAACAACCACAAATTTATTACAGTTTACCTCTTTTATCATTAAAGGCTTCCAACGTAAGGTAACTTGCAGACGGATGTCATTTAAACTGATTTCAGTAAAGCATTCGATTCTGTAAACCATTCCCTTTTAGCACAAAAACTTGACCTTTCAGTGTTTCCGCCTAATCTTTTGAGAGATTTCTAGCTACCATCGTTCTAGGTCTCAAAGAGTCCCCTTCAAATACTCCTTCTTTTCACCTGCTAAGGTTACTTCTGGAGTACCACAGGGCAGCCATCTAGGCCCCCTACTTTTCACACTCTTTATTAATGACCTGCCTTGAATATTAGCAACCTCTCGGCTTCTAATGTATGTGGATGATGTTAAACTCTGTGCCCAGCATAAATATATTTCATTTCACTCTCGCTTGCAATCCGATCTCGATAACTTTCAGTCATGGTGTTGTGTAAATATTTTACACCTAAATGCCTCGAAATGCAAAGTAATGACATTTCATCGTTCCAGCCCCTTTTTGGCTCCTTATAGCCTCTGCGGTGGTTCTCTTGAGAGAATTACCTTGGTTGATGATCTTGGTGATAAACTAGACTAGAAGTAAAAGTTTTCTGAACACATTTTTACCATGGTAAATAGATTGCTAGATTGCTTTTAATAAACCTTCAAACCTTAGTTAGTCATAGAAATCTGCTTGGTGTGATTTTTTATGCACAACCTGATCAAGGTTGACGTAGATAGCCCTTGCTTGTTGAGCCGCATAAACTTCACGTTTCCTATTAGATCTACTAGAAACTTTATTCCTTTGTTCCTTCACCTTTGTAGGTCAAATTATTCCGTGAATGAACCACTAATTACCTTCCTCTTCTTAAATCACTAATACTAACATATCTTTGCTGTAATTAGTACAAATTTTCCTGACTTTTTAAAGTCAAAAATTTTAAAATTTTAATTTGAAAGCTTAATATCTTCCAGAGGTCAGCCAAATTAAAAAAATTCTTTAAAAAAACTAAACCATAAAAAAACATGATACTATAAAAATTTTAAAATCCCGAAATCTATCAGAAAAGTCATTTTGGTCCACAGTGGGAAGAAAAAGTTAAATTTTGTCGAGTAGTGTAATTAGAGATACAATTCTTAGCACCTCTTGTAAAAACGGGAGTAATAGTGGCAACTTTCTACTTTCCAATAAACTGACCCGTTACCAAAGAATTTTTGAAGAGAATTTTCAGAGGTTCACAAAAAGCTACATCGCAGTTGCGAAGCAGAAACGCGGACCCGGGTTTACTCGAGTTGTCGAAACCAGCAATTGCCTCCAAAATTTCCACCTCCAATACATCAAGTGAGCCAATATTGACCACCGAAGGGATAGAGTCTAAGACATCAGAATCAGGCAAAACTGCACATGGCTTGAAATTTGAGCTAAGGTTTGCTATGCGACTATCAGTATTTGAGCTCAAGTTACCAGGGTTCATAGCTGAAGGAAGAGCACTCGTCGACCTTTTTGAATTTATGAAATGCCAGAACGACCTGCGATTAACCTTAAGTCCCCTTTCAACGTCAAAAATATATTGATTATATAAAAATTTATTTAAAAAATCAAACTCCCGCTTATGATGCACATACCTGGCCCAGACAACAGAGTCACGGGTCTTCTTAAATCGTTTAAAAAACTTGTTACGCAGATTCTTATACCTCACAAGACCCTTCGTATATCACGGTAGCCTATACGAGACACGCACTTTTCTGGAATCATTATTACCAATAATATTATCAATGACGAGAAGGAACGTGTAAGTCGCTTCTGGGGACGCGACTCTACTTATACCCGTACTCAGTCAGTATATACATTTTTGAGCTTATGATTTTTTAGAATTTTAGAATTTTTTTGCTACATCTGTTATCTACATCTACAATGTATATTTTACATCTAACATGTAGATTATAGATGTACCATTCATACTCTACATCTCCTCCGCTAGGGGTTGTTCGCACACTGAACGCAGCAGAGTGTGCGAGCGAGAAGGAAAATGAATTGCGTTGTCGTTGGCGGGAGGGGGAGGGGAAGCAACTGAAAATTAATTTCTTCATTCTGGCTATAAAAATGATCCGATCTGATTCAGATTCGGAAATCTGGTAGATATGGTCATTCTCTACGATAATGCGTTTTTAGTTTAATCGTATCTTTAAAAATGTGCCTGCCACAGATTTTCTTCCTTTGTGGGGGCGGAAGGGGGCGGGGCGAAATTTTGAAATACACTTGTAGCAGTGGGATATCACATGAGTCTGGAAACCAAATTTGGTTGCCCTAGCTCTTATAGTCTCTGAGATCTAGGCGCTCATCGAGACAGACAGACGAACAGACAGACATGGCTATATCGACTCGGCTATTGATGCTGATCAAGAATATATATACTTTATGGGGTCGGAAACGTTTCTTTCTCTGCGTTACACACACACACTTTTACCACAAATCTAATATACCCCTTAACTCTTTTTTGAGTACGGGTATAAAAACATTGTAAGAAGAGTCAGCACTAGGATGCGAGAGAAGAGAATCCCAGTTTACGTTTGTTTACATGTCATCCCGTATAGCATTCATACTTACATCAGTAAAAAAATATTCAAAATCGGGTTCAGACCAGGGCGAGTAACTATAGAATTTAGCTGAGAATACCAACGGCACGGGATGCATGTCACATTCTGCAATAGGCAGCTCGCAATGTGAAATATAGCAATCAATATCCGCACTAACAAAAACTAAATCTAGAATCTTATTTAACCTATTAAAAACAGAAAAAGAATTTCGTGCTGCAAATGCACGTTGCTCGGCATCAAAGCCGCCGACTGCGGATCGGCGGACCATACCAACGAGCCCAGATTGAAATCGCCAACGACGCAGACATGCTGACGGCCTCGTAGATTACCAGCCACTGACACACCAATGTGCTCCAAGATAGAGTCACCATTAAGGAGACAAATCGGATCACAGAGTAGGGTGCGTCTAACGGCCACAATGACACCACCTCCTCTCTGACGATTCGTTTTGGCACAATCTCTGTCCTTAAGAAATACTTGGAAAAGGTTGGGATCGAAGCACTCGTTGTCGAAGAAGTTTTCGCTGAGCCAGGTTTCAACCAAGATGATTACGTCGAAATCGCACGTAGAGGCTGCCAAGTAGACAGCCGGAGCCTTAGTCCGCATACCTGCTATATTTTGAAAGAAAGTGCGAATGAAATTGGCCCCTCCATCAGCATCAGCGGCCACGGGAGGAGAATCTAGAGCAGGACCACGCAATTCACTCTGAACAGCAGGGCCAAGATCCATACTAGAAACGAGACGAACCATCGCAGTGTGGATCAGCAGCCCATCCTCGGGCTGCTGAATCTACCCAAGTGTCGAGTGCAGTGCCGACGCAAGCATAGCACACGAAGTAAAGCAATAGCGGTTTTTGTTGTGATGTGTTAAGCACTCACGCAGTCGAGACAAAGCGCTAGCAAGAGCATCGCGAAAAATACATATTGTAGTTGTTGCGTCGACGCGGAATGTCAAATATGATCCCACGGGCGGTTGCTTACAGAAAAATGGCTAACAAGTGCAGGTAGAATATTCTGTCGAAAAGCGGCGATCATGAACCCTGAGGCGCCGCTCACTGGGGATTTTTTGAAGTGGGCGGAAGTGGACCTTCCTGATTTGGCGTGGACGTCCGCAACGGTACGATAACGCTGAGATCTACTGCCGTCATGTCAGCGTCCGGCCTCTGTCTATGTACAAAGCAGGAAACCCTTACCGATACTTGTCATCCAAGATTGCAGCAAATAGATTTTCAGGGACCCCAAGTTTAAAGTTTAAACGACAACGAAGATATATCGGCATCTAGCTTGACTAGGTTCGCACAGGAGATTTTTGCTACTGGCACCTTAAGTTTTTCGGCAACAAATTTAAGACCCGCCTCTGGCTCCGTCGCGGTAGAAAATTTACCGATATGCATGTACTTGCTACTCTGCATAACGTTTAGCTGCTCTGAGCTCGGAGCAATACCAACAAAACGCTTAGTGTTTCTGTTTCTATTCTTCCTCTCCTTCTTTCTGACTGAGACAAAGCCATCCATTAAGCATCCATTAAGCCATTAAGGGAGAGCAGTAGCTGAAGTCATCACTACCCACTACTCCAGACAAAAAAAAAATGCCATGAGTAATTACACTACTCAACAAAATTGAACTTTTTATTTAGGCTGTGAACCCAAATGACTTTTTCTGATAGATTTCGGGATTTAAAAATTTTGTTTATACCTAATTTTTTTTTTATGGTGTGTTTTGTTTTTAAGAATTTTAAAAATCTTTTATTTTTTTCATGGTTTTTTTCAGAGGTAGTGCTTCGAAAAAATTTCGAAAAAAAATACCGCAAAAAATTATGAAATTTTAAATTAAAAGCTTAATATCTTCCAGGCGTTAAGCTGCAGATACAAAATGTCTGGGTCCGATTTTAAGCTGCATTTACCAGCTTTTCAGAACTGCAAAGTTCTATATAGATATACTTAAGTTATATATACATAACTTAAGTTATGTGAAAAATAGAAGCACTACATCTGAAAAAAAAACATTAAAAAAATATCAGATTTAAAAAAATTCTTAAACAAAAAACTAAACCATAAAAAAAAACCATAGTTCGTTAAAAATTTTAAAAGCCCGAAATCTATAAGAAAAAGTCATTTTGGGCCACAGCCTTATTGTCGTTTTACTAGTGTAATTAATGTTGTCCAACGATCCAATGCGAGTCTTGTAGTCCGACTTCTGAAGATCGTTGTGCAGGGTTTTAAAAGTGCCCGGCAGCTCCTCGATCTCCTCAAGCCACACAACGAGCATAAAGTAGTCGCACTCTGGCAACACACTGTTGTCCCAAGTAACACTCAACTTTTTTAAAGTTTCAAAGATTGCCGGTACTTTTACTCTCAGGAAAGACACACTGTCTTTCGAATCCCCTCTCATAGCGACGGCGTAAGAAAACGTTTTTAGCGGGAAGATGAAGCCAAAGAGTACGCGTGTAACAAACGGGAACGAGAACCGCAGGCCAGTTATGCCTATATGCATATGCAAGGGCGGCCTGTATATGCTTGTGGGCACCTATGTGGTCGATTGAGGTCGGTTGAGACAGCAGGAAAGTGATACCAAAACGCACGAACGGTACTTGAGGGTAAATTTGATAGTTGTAGTTTGTAATTTGCACTACCGAATTGTTTATTGCACAAATCACGTCGGGGTCACCAATGATGAGCTAGCGAGCTTTTTTACTAGCTGTTGATTAAGAGTAAAATAAGAAGTCGAGCTGATTCGATATAGCTTATGTGTGTACAATTCAAAGCGATGTCGATTGAAGACGCAAGGGTCTGTTCAATCTTCGAGAGAAGCTAGTGATAGATCAATACGGTAGAGCGTGAGTGCGAGAGAATGTGAGAGAACAGCATAGATGCTGCAGCTACAGTAGCAAAATGAAGAAGGAGATATAAAGAGGCGAACCAACGGACGCTGCCGTGAGTAATTATAAGCGGTTACAATATACACTGCCGATCAATGGAATAGACTCAAGAATTTTCCGTATGAAATTTCAATTTTTAAATCAAAGTACTCATGAACGTGGAAAAAATTAATTTTTGCAGTATACATGACTGTATTCTTTATTCTTTATTTTATTTTGTTTTTAAACCTTGAAAAAATTGATATTTTTATCGATCAATCGAAATAGACTCAAATGCTTATAATTAATATAAATGACAAACTTCTTAAGAATCTTAGTATTAAAATGTTTTATTAGGATATTTAAAGTTTTATTAATAATGAGTGTAGCCACCTTTATTGGAAATGACTTCGTAAAGTCGATCTGACATTGAATCATAAAGGGACTTCAAATAGTTCAAGGATATTTCGCTCCAGGCGTTATTGATGGCATTTTTCAATGATTCAACATCTTCAAATTGTCTTCCCGACTCATAAACTTTACGCGAAAGCCATCCCCATACGTTCTCTATTATATTTAGATCTGGAGAGTAAGGTGGCCACTCCATTAAGGCAACATTTTGGTCTTTAATCCAGCTCTTTACGACTCTGGCAGTATGGATTGGGGCATTATCTTGCTGGAAAGTCCAATGTCCAATGACTCGAAAATGTTAAAAAAGTGCGGGAATGACTTTTGTAGTAGCTCTTTGTAGCAAGTTGCATTCATCTTGCATGAAACAAATTGAATTTCAAATGTGCCATAGTAAGAGATGGCACCCCACACCATTATTCCCCCCTCACGACTATGGTGACGAGTCAAATGCTTTTCTTTCTTCCTTAAATCGTGAAAATAATAATTAAAGCCGTCTGGTCCATCAAAATTAAAACGTTTTTCATCCGAAAAAACGGTTCGATACCACTCGGTCTTCCATGTCATGTGCTTTCGTGCAAAAAGAGAGCGAGCCTGTTTACGAGCTTCAGTGAGCGGTGTTTTTTTTTTTATTTTTAATCTCTTTAGATGTTTGGCGTTCCTTATAACTCGCCGCACGGTTGCTATACTAGCTGTAAATCCCAAGTTTGATCGAATTTGAGCCGCAGAGCACGTGGAATTTGAGGCTTTTCGCAGAATTCTTCGCGTTTCGGTAGTCGTGAGTGCTTTTCTATTAGGAGTTTTAATGTTTTTTCCATAATTTGATGGATTTTGCAAAAAATGAGACACAACAGTCTGGCTTCTGGAAAATTTTGTGGCTATCTGCCTGGTTGTAAGGTTGCTGTCCATATATGTCAATATTTTTGCTTTTTCCTCCGCTGTTAGAACTTTGCCCCGACCCATTTTGTATTTAAATAAAGGGAAGTCGCAATAGGTAATTTAATGCACCTTTTACCTTGCACAGCTTATCAGTAACTAAAATTGTAGCCTCTGAGTCTATTCGAATGATCGCCTAAAAAGCTCATTTTTTGGCATAGGGTAAAGCAAAATAGAAATAAATCATAACTGTAAAATTTCTGCAGCCCGCTCTTATCTCCTACTTCTGTCCCCTGTACTGCTCTAACAAACACAGCAAAAAGTTCAGCGAAAGCTTACTCCGTAAATGAGGGAATCGAAGAGAAAAACGAAAAATGCATTAGTCTATCCTATTGATCGGCAGTGTATATGCAGTGGGCAATGCAAATAGCAAACAAAGGTGGAATTACGTTATTTTCCGCCACTGGCTAGTATTTAGGAACTTTTTGGTTCAAATGGTTCAATCCATTACCCTCAGGTCGGCTAAGAGTTTCCTTACCGTTTAAGTCAAGTCCAGCGAGCTTAGGCACCTCATTCGAAACTGCCAAGCGGCGAAACTCATCATTAGAGCGAAGGCTGAACAACCAACATGCAGTCCGTGCGTTATACATTGACTTTATGAAGAAGTATCTTGCTTTAGTGCATATGACAATAACCGACAATCACATTCAGAGAGAACCATACTTTTTTATACCACATCAGTGTGTGCTGAGACCGCAAAGTACCTCAACAAAGTCAAGTGGACATTTTGAACTCGGCAGTGCTATCATTAGCAATGTGGTAATGTGCGCTGGAAAACGATAGTTTGTCAGATACAGCTGTCGTACTTCGGGATCAAGACGATACTAAAACATTAGGATAGATATGGAGCTCCAATACGGATGTTTTCAAATACTCATTTTTAAATGTAAACTTAACTAAAGTTCCCACAAAGAGGTCTATTTTATCCTTCTCAGCTCGACTTTACGACAGACTTCTAAGCCCTGTAACAACGAGAACGAAAATACTTATCCAAGAGCTGTGGTTGTGTAAGCTCGGTTGGAATGATCCGCTTACCTTAAAGCAAAACAAACCAACTTTTTAACATATATCAATCATTTTATTCTTAACAAATCAGAAACAATAAAAAAAAGAAATGGGAAGGTTTTATAGAGCATAAAACAAAAAAACCAAAAAAAATCGTACGTAGGCTGCTATTTAAGTTTCTTGCCTATCTATGAAAAACACAACTTAGGCGTCTGAAAATGGTTTTATGATTTTGAACAAAATTCTCCAGGAATAGAAAAAGTATCTATAAAACAGGCCTTAATCAGCGTTTTTAGCTTTAAAACATTCAAACCGTCGATTCCAATAGTCGACACGACTGTGGCCCAAAATTACTTTTTCTGATAGATTTCGGGATTGAAAATTTTTTTAGCGAGTTATGGCTTTTTTTATATTTTTCTTTTTTTATAAGAATTTTTTTAAATCTGTTATTTTTCATGTTTTTTTTCAGAGGTAGTGCTTCTTGCTTAGTAACAGCAAGAGTGATGATTACGTTAATATCGTTCAACACCTTATGAAGAATTATGAAAAAATTAGACTTTTTTCCGAAAAACCTAGGGTACGTTAGTGATGAGCACGGAGAGAGATTTCAACAACAATTTAAAACTATGGAACGACGGTTGAAAGGTGTTTGGAATGAGCATATGTTGTGTGGACATTCATAAGGAATCTGATTTTATTGACAAAGGAAGATAGCCAAGTTACCATTTTAAAAATAGTATCGAGAAGGAACGTGTGAGTCGCTTCTGGGGACGTGACTCTACTTTTATACCCGCACTCAGACAGTATATAAATTTTTAAGCTTATTATTTTTACATTTTACATTTTTTTTTCTACATCTGTTATCTACATCTACAATGTATATTCTACATCCAACATGAATATTCTACATGTACCATTTATATTCGAAATCTTCTCCGCTATCGGACACTCTCGCACTGAACGAGGCAGAGTGTGCGAGCAAGAAAGAGAATGAGTAGCTTGGTCTCTTGCTGTAGGAGGCGGGGGAAGCAACTGAAAATGAATTTCTTCATTCTGGCTATAATTATGAACCGATCTGATTAAGATTCAGCAATCTGGTAAATTCATTCGCTACGATACTGCATTTTTAGTGTTATCGTATCTTTAAAATTGTGGCTGCCACAGATACAGATATTCATCCTTTGTGTGGGTGGAAGGGGGCGTGGGAAATTTTGAAATACACTTGTAGCAGTGTGATATCACATGAGTCTGGAAACAAATTTTGGTTGCTCTAGCTCTTATAGTCTCTGAGAACTAGGCGACAAACAAGACGGACAGCCGGACAGTCCGACAGACATAGACTCGACTATTTATGCTGATCAATAATATATATACTTTATGGAGTCGGAAACATTTCCTTCTCTGCGTTACACACATCCACTTTTACCAAAAATCTAATATACCCCTTAACTATTTGAGTACGGGTATAAAAAAAAAAAAATAAAATAAAAAAATCAATAATATTGCAATAGTCGTGAACACCAAATATATTCTTGCACAAACTAATCCAGCAACATGGACATGGGTAATATGACCAACATTGAAGAGGAGAATATGTAACGTGCAACGAGACTGCAAAAAAAACGGACGTTACGATTCGTGGGAGCTGGGCACGCTAATAATTATCCGGCTCTAGCTCGTTGGCTTTGGGGTAGAGTTTTTGCTCTCCCAAATCAGTCCTGTCTCGTTACTCCTATTATACATGAAAGTTAATTATATATGGAAATGATTTACCGCTGGCTCGAAAATGCAAATTTAAACTAATGATAGTTGTCGGGCCAAGCACCCTAAATATTATTTCATTATTTGCACTGTCCACTGAACAAATCATTGTTAATAAGCCTATGTTTATGCACGTCAGCGGCCGCTCTTTCATTTATATCTGGCCTTCTTCGCTTTGTTGTTGCAGTTGCAGCATCTAAGCTGGTCTCTCTCGTTCCATATGTCGTTCGTGCTCAGCTTAGCATCTGCCCCGATCTGCTCTCCTTTCATCACTCGCTTTCGCTCTCTTTCAAGACTTGCTGCATAGGGCGCTGGCAAGTCGGCCCATCTGCCCTTGTAGACAATTGAGAGATAATCTTACTATCCATCGCATCACTTTATTATATCGCTCATACTGACGCATATTTTCCCGTACCAATACGAAATAAATTGTACAACATTACCCATTGAAACTCTAGACTTTTTCTTAATAATAACTGAGTTTCAAAGGCTATTAAATACTCTTAATATCAAAACAATAATGATATGACAGTATATGCAACAGCGGATTGCAACTAAGATGTGCTTATTTTTAAAGTATGAATTAAACTGAGGAAGTCTTAACAATGGAGATTTCATTAATACTTATATTCGAGAAAAAGCAACTATGCGACATTTTAATCGAACTGAGGCACTATAAATTTGCTTAAAAAAATGATTTTATCGAATATTTAGGCTAGTTCCTGCTACAGCTCGAAAAGGTGGTCGTCCCTGATACATGTGCGTGCTGGATAACGACACGGTGCGGCAGAATACGGCGGTTCCTGCGCCGATTGAAGAAACGTCTGTCTCCTCACACCAGATTCTTATACGATGGCGTCTACTGCATCTGCGTGGTTGCACGTCAATACGGGGCGAAACGATAGCGGCAGGTGGCTCTAGTAGGACATCGTTGGGCTCTTCGCGCCTGCTTACGCCTTCATACGCGCCTTGGCGCGGCGATGAGGGTCGTGCCCTGTCTAGTGTGCCTTGTAGGTTACGATGTGGTAGAACGGTAGGTTCTGCTGTTCCTACTCCAGTTTCTCGCGGTCTACGTCTAGCGGCTTACTTTGCTCGAAACTGGAATGCGCGGAGCGTATAGGTGGTGTGGGTCGCTTTCCCACGTGATAGGTGAAAGACCGTCCGGTGTTTGTTGTAGCGTTCACTTTTCCGCAGGGTGAGATCAGTTTCTGGACTCTCTTCTCCAGTCACACTCTTAAACGAGCACATGGATCAGCGAATACGTACGCTATGGAAAAAAACTGATTTAAACCCCGTTCAGAGGACTTTCTCACTCGCACTCACCACAAATACGGCAATAATCTAGGGGATCAATATTTTCCACTCAATAACACCTTTGTTTGCGGCAGTTTTATTCACGGATGGCACCATAAAATAATACTTTTTCTACGCGTTGCACAACTGGTCACAGCAAGGTTTACGACAAAGGAAAAGGATATTTATGGATTGTCAATCTGACACCTTACAATTAGGCCTTACCTAATTTTTATCGCCTATGCGCCTGTCAGTCGGTCAAAGCGACCCTGACAGAACCCCACCTAACATTGTTTGAACTTTTCTTGTCAAACGATGATCACGTGCATCACTGGGCTACGAGATCAATATGGATTCCTTGTTTTTTCAAAACTCTAGCCGATTTATTTGTCCCGCCAAACCTATCGAGTTTTGGGGTAACAGGTCGCTTCAGGCCCGCTACAAAGCCCCCCACCAAATCAGACTAGGGATATCCACTAGGCTGATACAGAACTAAGCGACTTTCATTGTCGAATGTCCTTGGCGTGATAGTTGCCCAACAATCGCCCTTGCAAGTCTTTCAACTCGTAACAGAGTCCCTGTTACTACCCATCTTCCTACGAACTGGAGCCTTTACGAAGGCTTGTCCAAACTTGGCATTGTATCCCGTTTGGAAGCAGCTCTTTTTAAAGTTCCTTCTTAATACTTCCTGTCCTTCGGAGAACTCCATGCGACGCGGATCTCAGAGCACACGAAATGCGACTTAAGTACTCGTCCCAATCTTTCTGATCGCTTCGCAGGTACGCTCTAGTCCCACTAATTATAGACCGGTTCACACGCTCAGAGGCATTAGCTTGGGGGGAATACACGGCAGTTAGCGTGTGAGTTATTTCATAGCGACTCAAAAGTTTACGGAATGCTTCGGATCGAAACTGTGACCCGTTATCGGATACGATTGTTTTCGGAACCCCAAAGGTCATGAACAATTCTGATTCGAGATACTTAACGACCACGTCGGCATTTATTTTTCTGACCGGCTTCAGGAATACGTATTTCGAGAAGTGGTCTAGTACGATAAAGATGCCTATGTTCCCGTCTCTAGACATGGGATATGGTCCTAGAAAATCAACGAACAGTCTTTGGAAAAACCGCTGAAAAACCGGGCGCTCTGCCCAAAAGAGGTCGAAAAACACAGTTCGGCGCTTTGGTTGTTTTGCGAACGAGACAAGCGTTGATGTATGCCTTTGCGTCGGATGCTAGTCCAGACCAAAAGTAATAACGTCTTACGCGTTCAATGGTGTTGTGAATCCCTCCGTCGGATGCTAGTGGACTGTCATGAGCACAAGCAAGGAACCATTATTTTTGGTAACCACAGCTTCCAAACTTACTCGTCATGGACCTGTTCTCCCGTCAGATGTTTAGCACGTCGGTACACAATCCCGTTGTCCGTTCTTAAATCAGGATGTTTGTCCTGGTTAGCCTGGACACTCAGTACCTTCGTTGAGCCTTATTTAGCTTTTTCGAAACAAAGGCAATTGGACATTCGTCTCCCTCTTTGGACAACTGTACTAGTACTCCTCGTTCTCCCGTTTTGCTGGCGTCGCAATGGATGTAGAAAGGACTTGAAAAGTCGGCAATTCTCAGTACTGGTGCCTCACTGAGACATTTCTTCAAACTGTCGAACGCCTTCACTTCTTCATCGGTCAGAGCGAATTTATGTTTTGTGGTCATGACGTCAGTCAATGGAGAAAAGAGCGAAGCGAAATTGGATACCACCCGCATAGACCCGTAAAGCTTCTTAATCCCTTCAGATTTTTTGGCAAAGGAAAACTGGTGATCGCTTCAATCTTCTCGGGATCTGGTAAAGAGGCCTACCAGGAAACGTAAGAGCCGTCTTATCCCGAGACTTGATCTATAACAGTACTTTCCAGTAAGCATCTTTTAAATCAAGACTTGTGATGTACTCTGTTTTCGGCAATTACGCCTGACTGTAACATCCGGTCTATTTTGGTATACATGTCTGTTCGCGTTCGACTCCCAGCGTCCCTAATCACTTATAAAGCCACGGCCTCACCTGGCTTTATCCACCTTGCGGGGGAGTTGTAGATTTACCGAGCAAAAATGTGAAAAATCGAGCAAGTCATTCTGAATATACTTTGAAACGAAACACGGTCTTGGGATTTTGTTTCTTCTGATTTCCCCGAAATCGCCCACACAGCCCTCGTCGCCCTCTGGACTCCTCAGATGCCTGCGTGCCCCTCCGTTTTGGTCCTTCGAGCCAGCTAATTAAGCATTGGAGAGATTCCCCCCTACGATCCAGCTTGCAGCGCGGGAACTTTAAGGAACCGGAATCCCAGCTAAGTAAAAGCTTCGTTCATTCTAAGACACTCCGTCCGTCATCCGCATCTCCAGAATCCAAGTATGTACATACCACCTAAGTCCCATTTTCCGCAAAATCCGGCACCCTATATATGCACTCCAACGCCTGTTCTCGCTCTTTATTGCCTAAGACACTCATGCTGCCTACTCCGTTGGCCCTCCTGTATTCCTATCGGTCTTCCGCAATCATTCCAAGCGAGGTTTTTCTCCTCCTACAACAGGCAGCTCATACATATATGTATGTACAGATGTACCGCTGCTGAGATCCGTCGCCATTCCACAGGTGTAAGTACGTACATATGTATGTACACACAATCCGTCCCACACAACATAAAACGCCATTAAATACAAGACAAACATACAAATTTATTTATTGCGCATATTACAATTATTTCAACATAACATACATAGCTCACATCCATATGTACATATATTTTCACCGGCTTATAAGCACATCCACATACATACATACGTACTGAAACATAGATACATACTAACAACACCGGCTAAAACAAATTGCACGATCATTGCCCGCTAACTAACATCTGCCCGCATATATAAAATACCCCATTAAATATTTTATTTCCGAACATTGCACCGGCGTTCAATACCTAACGTTTTATCCCGAATAAATACGAAAATACGCTTTGTTTGTGTTGTTTACATTTTAGTTCAAGATCGATAAATGTATAAGTTAACAAGAGTTAATTGAATTGTCCACTGGATGGGACGAATTCTGCAGTATTGTAAAATAAGCAGTTTCGTCACCCGTGGGATCGCCGTCGTCGCGATCGCCGGATGCTGGCCGCATCCGGCACGAGGCGCAAGGTCAGAACTTTGGCCGGCAGGTAAGGGTTCGAGGTTGGGGAGTTTAGAGTTTTAAGTTTAACAGATCCATCAGCTGAGTATGCCTTCTAGTGGAAAGAAAGTCAGCAAAAAACTAAAGCGTGTAGGCTAGCAAAGTGATGCAAAGCCGCCCAGCTCTTCCGCAGTAGTAACTACACCCACTTCTTCTCGTTCGCCCTCACGCTCGCGAGGTCCGACCACTTCTAAGGTTTGCCAGTCCATATTCGACACCCTGTTGTGTCCCTCACCATCCACGTGCACGGTTCCAGGCACAATGGCCCAATCTGCCGCCAGTTTTGCACGGTCTTGGTTTGCTTTGGCTACAAGCCAGCTCACTCACTTTGACCAGAAACTTAATGCTCCTGATGACCGCACCCCAACCATCTCTCTTTCTCAAGTCCGCCGGGAACGGACCCGAGGCATGTGGTTGGACGTCGAAACGGAGTATCGAGCCTGTTCCGCCCTTCTAGCACCAGAGGATCCAGATGGTCAAGTTGAGGTCCAAGATATGGACGATGACTGCTACGCGGTGTACGAGCAAAGTTTAGCTGAACTCAACGAACAACTGTCATTCCGACCGCGCAACCAGCCGTCCAGGTGCAAATGTCCAACGGTTACCGCCTTCCTCCATGTGACACGGAGGTTTTCAGTGGAGACTACCAGCAGTGGCCCACGTTCCGAGACCTATTCACCGCCATCTACATAAACAACGCCAGGTTGACTCCGGTGGAGAAATTAAACCACCTCAACAAGAAAAGGAGCGGTGAAGCCCACAACATAGTGGCACAGGCTCCGCTCACGAATGATGGGTTTGATTCCAAAAATTTCCAAAAAAAAGTCTGATACTCAAGGCCCAGCTCAAGATACTTTTCAGCTTGCCTTCCATCCGATCTGAGTCTGGCGCTGCCTTAAAGGAGCTCCAGAGGTCTGTCCACAAATGCCTCACGACCATTAAGCACTCCGAGGTGTCCACAGACAGCTGCTTTGCAGATGGCATGCTGGTGTACCTCATTACCGCGAAGTTGCCAAAGGCGACCGTGGAGCTTTGGGAACAATCGGTTCCGAACAAATTCGAGGTTCCGACTTGGCGCGCCATGGACAAGTTCTTAGCGGAGAGATACCTCTCTCTCGAAGCGACCGAGGAGGGTCATCCAGGCATCGAGACGCATTAAAATTCCCGTACAAGCCTTTCCACTCCTGCTCCTCGAAGAGTCAACTCCTTTGAAGGGAGAATCTCCAACAAGGCGCGCACATGCGACCTCTGTTCCAGGAGTTATCATCCGGTGCGATCATGCCCAGAATTTCTTCGCCTGACCGTACAGGAACGGTCAAGCTACATCCAGCAAAAACAACTCTGCTTAAACTGCTTCGCGAGCGGACACCAACTCCGTGACTGCACCTGCGCGTACAACTGCAACACCCTCCTTCATCGGGGCGAGCAGACTCCGAGTGGGTCCAACTGTGCTACCACTCCTCACACCACGCAAGCCCCTACCACCATACAGTCCTCTTCCTCTTCTCTTCCTTCGTCCAACGACTTGGCCCATGTCCAGAGCTATTGTTCTACAATTGTTCACCAGGTGCTACTGGGCACAGCAATATTGGACATTTTTCATGCCGGCACAAGATACAAGTTTAGAGCCTTGATCGACTCTGGATCTGAAGCCACCTTTATTACTAAGCGGATGTTCAAAATCATTCGGCCGCCCTTCCAAGCCGTCCAGGGTCAAGTCTCCGGTTTGAATATTCTTCCGCAATTGGCAGGTAACCTCCCGACATACCCTGTACCGCAGAACTACATGACAGACCTTCCTAAACTCCATTTAGCGGACCCCTCCTTGTACCGCTGCTCGCAGATGAACATGCTTATAGGCGCTGATATCTTTCCATCCATCCTTTTAAGCGGCTTCCGGTCCAACATTTGTGGCTCGCTCTTGGGGCCAAGAGACTATCTTCGGACGGGTCCTATCCGGTCCTGTCGCAGCTGACTCGTCTCGAATGATCTCTTCCTTCACCACGAAGATCTCGGTCAGCTTTGACGTCCGACTCGAGATACTTCTCACAAAGTTTAGGGAGGTGGAGGACCTTCCAGGCAGATCTACGAGCGAGTCAGACTCCATTTGCGAGGACAATTTTCTCCAGACAACGCAGCGAGCTCCCGACGGGAGATACATCGTCACTCTTCCATTCAAATTTCCAGAAAATATAGACTTGGGCTACTCCAGGCCTTCGGCTCACACCCAGTTTCTGAGAAACGAGCAGCGTCTGCAGCGAAACTTGCCTCTAAAGGAGCAGTACGACGCCGTCATTCACGAGTATTTAGAGCTAGGCCACATGACACAGGTTCCACCTAGTCATGACTCCGGCAACTTCTATCTTCCACACCATGCTGTTTTCAAGCCAGAAAGCACAACGACCAAGGTGCGCGTGCTCTTCAACGCGTCCAGCCCGTCTTCGAACGGAAGAAGCCTTAATGACATATTGCATTCAGGGCCAGTCCTTCAGTCCGACTTGACCACGCAAATCCTGAAGTGGATCGTATTCCGATACGTTTTCAACGCCGACATCAATAAGATGTATCGGCATATCCTCGTGGCGCCACAACACACTTCATACCAACGGATTATCTTTCGCAATCCCAGCGGGACGTGTGCGACTATGAACTCGATACGCTCACCTTCGGAGCGCCATTTCTCGCCATTCGCGTCCTAAGGCAACTCGCACAAGAAGTGCGTCCCTAGGTTTCCCAATGGCAACCGACATCCTGGCCAATTACATGTACGTATACGCAGTTCTAGCTGGTGCACATACCCAGCCTCTGGCAATTTCCGCCATCGCCGAGTTGCGAGAAGCACTCGATTCCGCCGGCTTTCCACTCCGAAAACGGGCCGCAAACCGTCGACAACGGGACCACCACATATGAGACCAGGGCGTTGATCGCCCCCTGCCGCACCATGTCAGTCATCAACACGTCGCGTGCCAAGGCTTTTCAATTGCGCACGTCAATTGGGCGGGTCCCGGGCCTTGAAATTGCAAAGGCGGCGGGATGTTCGCGTTCGACTCCAAGCGTCCCTAATCACTTATAAAGCCACGGCCTCAGCTGGCTTTTTCCACCTTGCGGGGGAGTTTTAGATTTACCGAGAAAAAATGTGAAAAATCGGTCAAGTCATTCTGAATATACTTTGAAACGAAACACGGTCCTGGGATTTATTTAACGACGTCGATAGAATGCGTGATTAGTTTGGTTTTACCTAAGCCATCTAGAGGAAACGAGGGATAACATTCGATAACCTTGGACACTCGGTCCCTTTCGATTTTGGTCAACGAATGTTGCTCCTCGCTATCCTTTATTTGTGGTGCTGCTATTTCAGACACACGCAACCTGCTCGGCAACAACTCAAACAAATTCCAAAAATCAATTCCGAGATAAAGGTCATGTTTCAGTGAGGGAATCAAATATATCTCCAGTGACTTTTTTTCATCTCCGTACGCGACGTCTATCCTCATTTTTCCTAATTTCCGTTGAGCTGGTCCATCAGCGGTGTTAGCATTCTCCCTGATTCGCTTGTATAGTACGTTTCCGCCCATTAATTCGCTCGCTAAACTACCTCTTATGCAACTGATACAAGCTCCAGAATCCAATAATCCGTATACTGTACGGTCTAGCAGTTGAATAGGTAAAAACGATCCTTGGTCATTTCAGAGAGAGCGCATAAGTATGACACACTTGATCTACACATCTTCACAGCCTGCCAGAAACGGAACATGCGCTTCCTTCCCCAAAATTTATAATTCCCTCCAGTTTTATGCGAGTTACATCCGGTACATAGTACATCCGATACTAGTTTGCAATACAACGAGAAATCGTTGTTGCTTTTTTGAACGTCGGGTTCAATCAAGGATGATACTGTTTTTAACTCCCAATTTAATCGGTGTTGGGGCCCTGAAGGCGAAGCACACTCGAAGTCTTCGGTTTGTACGGCAACGTCGTCGTGCTGAACTTTGAGTTATTTTAACATTTCTCAAAACTCGGTTTATACGTGTTGGCGCCTCCACAGCCATAACAAAAAACTCTTCGATCTGCAACACAATCTTGATATCTGTGACCGGCCTGATGACATTTCCTACAGATCAAAGATATTGCCTTTACTTCCAACTCTCTTTCAGAGTCCGCGTCTTCCCGTAATTCATGGTCGAGCTGTAGTTCTGACACGTCACGTCGGAACGGAACAGCCTTGGTGTATCCATGAGTACCTTTGACGTCTTCTAAGAACACCTCACGCCGGCGGCAAGAGCTTTATGAGCTCCTGAACGGTCTCTAATTCTATATTCAATAGTTCATTCCGTATTTCTGGCCGTAAGTTGTGCCAAAGTAAACGGACGAGCTTGCGAATAGGCCACTGTACTTCCAACTGATCCGTCAGGCTAGAAATCGCCTCATAAAATGTATCAAAAGACTCATTAGTCTTTTGCTTTCTATTCCGGATTAATTCTTCGATGTCTATGTCATCTTTCTCTTGTCGAAACTGTAAGCGTAAAGCCTCACATAACCTATCCCAGCTGACCACTGAAACGGACTTGTGACTTGTGATGTCGCCAGTAGAATTCATTGGCTTTTCCCTCAACGAGAACACTAGCATTTCGACACTGCACTGAGAAGTTCCCTTCTAGCGTCTGGTGAGTTAGTGCCTCGACTCTATATATGATGTTGTCAATAGACACACCGACCCCAGAGAACTTGATTTTCCAACCATTCAGTATCTGTACTACTTAGTCTGGTCTTTGACCTAGCTCAACTGAACCACTCCGCTGTGGTGACGGAAAACCTACGTCCTGTGGTACATGCCTGCAACTGAAACTGGGTTCCGCTTCCGGCCTAACCATTCGAGGTGGCTCTTCTGGAGGCGTTGGTGACCGAGTTTCTACTGTAGCAGCTGCTGAAAGACTTGGCAGTACGACCATTGGCTGAACAGTTTCAGTCACTAACCTTTGGATTAAGTCCGACATCCTTTTGGACAAGGCGTTGAGCAACTTTCTCACCAACGACGCCAGGTCTATTCCCTTAGAGGTACTAGCTTCCTCTTCTCCCCTCGGACGCTCTTTAGACCGCGAACGAGTACTTTTTGCTATTGTCTTAGCAATAGCGCCATTAGCGGTTCTTATCTTGATCTTACATTCCGGACAAGAGTCGCTCGTCTTCAAATACGTCGTCATACAGACGATGTGAAATTCGTGGGCACACGCGGTTGGGTAAACCTCGTTGGAAGACTGAATCGATTCCTTGCACAGCGCACACACAATACCGGTGCTGCCACCAGCCTCGGACGAGTCCCTTTCGGGAGATCGATCCAATCCCATCTTGAGATTCTTCCTCCTACTAAGTACTACTAACAACTTCTTCTTAGATCTCTCGTCAAACTTCTATAATGACCAAATTGTTTCCGAGAGCCTGATACCCTCTTCCAATCAGTTCTCCGTGCTTAAGGTTATAACAACCAATAAATTTTTAATCTACTTTCAACAATAACTCAATATGCTTGAACTAACTCTTAAACTCAATGCAGCTTCTGCGAATTGTAGGGTCCTATACATATACCGATACCTCCCTTAAACAAAAAGGTTAGAGCTACCACTCTCAAGCACACCGTATCGTCGTGGTCAGCCAGGAACTTCCAGACTTCTTCATCAAAACGAACGATTGTACCTGCAAGTAGGTCGCAGTCGAAGCAGACAGACAACGGTTCAACGACCGGTTTCGGTAATCCAGCTTTCGACGGTTAGCTCTAATACTATTTTAGCGGAAAACTCAAATAAAGATTTTCTTCGGCAACCGTGGAAAGAGAGTCTCTCGAAAGCGGTGTCTCTATTTTCCGAAGCGGTAGCAAGAAGGAAGCAATCTAAATTCGAACCAGAATAAGCCAATAACGCGGTAGTGTCTACAGTGTCAGGTGGTCAACCGGAGTTGATCTTGTCCTGCTATTCCACTGCTTGAAGTTGCCTAACGTCGCTTGCCTATTTGGAAAAATCGACACCGTACAGTAACACTACTCGACAAAATCGAACTTTTTTTTCCTCAAGGATCCAAACCGACTTTTTCTGATAGATATGGAGCTTTAACATTTTTTAAAGAATTATGGTTTTTTTCTATGGCAGAACTTTTTTTTAAAGAATTTTTGAAAACTGGTATTTATTTTTTACCCTTTTTTCAGAGGTGGCGCTTTTTTTCACATAACTCTAGTATCTTACTTCTGGTTGTAAAGAACTTTGCTATTTTGAAAGGAACGCGATCAGGTACCAAATGTATAACCCTTTTTCGTTTGCTTTGTTCCCAATTGGCAGTTGGGCCCGCAACCTTCCAAAAGGTATTTTTTGTTACATTTTTTTATTTTTTAGGTTTGGTTAACGACTTTTAGCTCCAAAGTCGCTCCATAGATTTTAATGAGCGATACCTTAAGCGACGCCAAAAAATATCATCAAACCATTTCTAAGCCCCAAATCTTTAAGAAAAAGTTCGTTTTGTTCCTTGAGGAAAAATCGTGTTGACTAGTGTAATTATAACTGTAACGTGCAACGACATTGCAAAAAAACCCGGACGTTACGATTCGAGAAAGCTGGGCAGGCTAATAATTATCCGGCTCTAGCTCGTCGGCTTTGGGGTGGAGTTTTTGCTCTCCCAAATCATTCCTGTCTCGTTACTAATATTATTAATAACATTTCCAGAATTAAGCGTGCTGCGACTAGTTGCTAGAACTTTAGGGTAGATTTGACGAAAAGAATAGAAAGAAGAGGAGAGAGAGGAAGAGGAGAGAGAGGAAGAGGAGAGAGAGGAAGAGGAGGTAGAGGAGAGGAAGGGAATCTGTTGGTTCCGGACAGGATTAGGAAAAAGGAGAAGTAAGAAGGGAAACTAAGAGAAGTCGGAGCTTGCCCACTGATGTTATGTGGGGGCTGAACCCACCCTACCTTTGGCCAACATTCTGAAAGCGTACAGCTTCTGATGACCCCATTGGACCTCTTACCAAAACGCGTAAGCTAGCATTGAATTAATTTTTGTTTCTTTATCTATACTTCATCACTATCTCTTATAATACAAGTTTAAACCAACCATGGCGATAATAAAAAAGAATATCTTTTCCGACCCCATAAAGTATATATATTCTTGATCAGCATCAAGAGCCGAGTCGATATAGCCATGTCTGTCTGTCCGTCTGTCTGTCTATCTGTCTGTCTGTCCGTCTGTCCGTCTTGTTTGACGCCTGGATATCAGAGACTATAAGAGCTAGGGCAACCAAATTTGGTTTCCAGACTCATGTGATATATCACTGCTACAAGTGTATTTCAAAATTTCGCCCCGCCCCCTTCCGACCACACAAAGGACGAAAATCTGTGGCAGGCACAATTTTAAAGAAAGGATACAACTTAAAAGTATCGTAGAGAATGCCCAAACCTACCAGATTGCCGAATCTGAATCATATCGGATCATAATTATAGCCAGAATGAAGAAATTAATTTTCAGTTGCTTCCCCCGCCAATTCCGGAAAGAGAACCGCTACTCATTCTCTTTCTCACTCGCACATTCTGCCGCGTTCAGTGCGCGAGCAACCCCTAGCGGAGGAGATGTAGAATATATATTATAATATAAAATAATTTATATTATAATATAATATAATAATATATATTATAAATGGTACATCTAAAATCTACATGTTAGATGTAAAATATACATTGTAGATGTGGAAAGCAGATGTAGCAAAAAAATGTAGAATTTTTTTTTTAATTCTAAAAAATCATATGCTCAAAAATGTATATGCTGACTGAGTACGGGTATAAGTAGAGTCGCGTCCCCAGAAGCGACTCACACGTTCCTTCTCGTTTTTTTTTCTTTAACTTCTTCTTTTACGACATTATTATGAATTTCTTATCAAATTTAAATCTAGGATCTAATCTGATGCGAGAGATTTAACTTGGACAAGGAAAACAAAAATCTCCGTCGCGGAGTACAGCCGATAACTGAAGCTTTCTGGTCAGAAATGACCAGACGGTATGACGGTCTGCTTATTGAGAATCATTATGGCTCAGGCCACTACAGGCTATTAACGAGGATAGCATGATCATAATGCAACGCAAAGATCAGTCAGATCGCAACACAACACACGTTTAGTTTTTGCTATTTACTGACGCACAACAAAATTTTTCCAACGGCGAAAGATCGATCTTCCGACGGGTGCTGAAAACAAATGTTATCCCTGTAAAATAAACGGTAGAAAGGTCGTGGGTCTAATCATTCGCTACATTGCGTCCCTGAATTTTCTTCTTCCTCAATAAGCTTCGGTTTTCTAACCACAAAAACCTTCGCGGCATTTCAATACTGATCATTCAATATGAATTATAACTTTTAAGTGTCTTACGGATATACTTGAAGGTTAATTATATATGGAAATTTACCGCTACCTCAAAAATGCAAATTTAAACTAATGATAGTGTTATGAGAGTATATGCAACAGCAAATTGCAAATAAGATATACTTGTTTTTAAAATATGAATTAAACTGAGGAAGTCTTAACAATTTCATGAATACTTATATTCGAGAAAGAGCAACTATGCGACATTTTAATCGAACTGAGGCACTATAAATTTGCTTAAAAAAATGGTTTTATCGAATATTTAGGCTAGTTCCTGCTACAGCTCGAAAAGGTGGTCGTCCCTGATACATGTGTGTGCTGGATAACGACACGGTGCGGCAGAATACGGCGGTTCTTGCGCCGATTGAAGAAACGTCTATCTCCTCACACCAGATTCTTTTACGATGGCGTCTACTGCATCTGCGTGGTTGCACGTCAATACGGGGCGAAACGATAGCCGCAGTGGCTCCTTGTAGGTTACGATGCGGTAGAACGGTATGTTCTGCTGTTCCCTACTCCAGTTTCTCGCGGTCTGCGTCTAGCGGCTTACTTTGCTCGAAACTGGAATGCGGGGAGCGTATAGGTGGTGTGGGTCGCTTTCCCACGTGATAGGTGAAAGACCGTCCGGTCTTTGTTGTAGCGTTCACTTTTCCGCTGGGCGAGATCAGTTTCTGGACTCTCTTCTCCAGCCACACTCTTAAACGAGCACATGGATCAGCAAATACGTACGCTATGGAAAAAAACTGATTTAAACCCCGTTCAGAGGACTTTCTCACTCGCACTCAATAACACCTTTGTTTGCGGCAGTTTTATTCACGGATGGCACCATAAAATAATACTTTTCTGTGCGTTGCACAACTGGTCACAGCAAGGTTTGAGACGGAAAAGGATATGTATGGATTGTCAATCTGACACCACGCGTTAGGCCTTACCTAATTTTGATCGCCTATGCACCTGTCAGTCGGTCAAAGCGACCCTGGCAGAACCCCACCTAACATTGTTTGAACTTTTTCTTGTCAAACGATGATCACCTGCATCACTGGGCTACGATAACAATATCGATTCCTTGTTTTTTCAAAACTCTAACCGATTTATTTGTCCGGCCAAACCTATCGAGTTTTGGAGTTACAGGTCGCTTCAGGACCGCTAAAAAGATATTAGAATAGATATCTGTTTTAAAAACACTGGAGCGCGGTCATTTGTGACTGTTTCTACGAAATCCAATCAATGTTTTAAATATAAATACATATGCTTTTTTTTTTTAGACAGACATGGCTATATCGACTATTGATGCTTATCAAGAATATCTATACTCTATGGGGTCGGAAAAGTTTCCTTCTCTGTGTTACACACATCCACTTTTACCACAAATACAATATACCGCTTAACTCTTTGAGTACGGGTATAACAAGAGCCCAAAGTATACAATGCTATGGTGATACAAAACTTTCCTTGAAAAGGGCCTCGTATTTTTCGGGTACATCTTTCTTCCAAAATGTCCCGAGCATTAACTTCAAAACAGATATCTATTCAATGTCCCCATTGTCATAATCCATGTCCAGCAGCATGATTAGTTTGTGCAAGAATATATTTTGGTGCTGAATCACATTCACAACCATTGCAATATTATTATTAATTTTAATTTAAAAAATTTTCGCCGCTCCAAATTGTATGCATCAGTTTTTTTCCATGGATGGTAGATGGTTCCAGTGGGAATCGGAGTTTCACATCTGCCAAAAATTCCCACCGTTCCTCAAAGATGTGCTGTGTGGGAAAAGGCTATTAGGCTACCATCCACCATCCATGCACACAATATGGTGCGGCGGAAAATTTGTTTCTTTTATAATTTAAATGAATATTAATAATATTACAATGGCTGTGAATTTGATTCAGCACCAAAATATATTCTTGCACAATCCCATCATGTTGCTAGACATGGATGATGATAATAATGGGGTCAACATTGACCAGCAGAATTTATTGTAATGGATATATGTTTTGAAAACACTAAAGCGTGGTCATTTATGACTGCTTCCACTAAATTCAATCAATGTTTTAAATACAATTATATATTCTATGTTTTTTGAGAAGCGTTTAGGGACACTTGGGCCATAACATATAATTTGTACACTTTGGGCTCTGTTTCTGAGTACAGAATAGTCGGAAGGCTGTCAGCCAAAAGCGAGTGCAATATACTCCATGAGTTTTGCAGAGCATTCATAAAATAATTCCCAGAGGATAGTCCACAAACCGAGTTTTTTTTTTTTTTTTGTGATTTCAACGCCTGTTGGCGTTAGTGGTTGGTCTGTTGTAGCAGCGACCAGAAACGATGTATCGATATGTGCGAGACACTATCGATTTTACTGCCACTTTCTAGTATTCATAGAGATGAGTAATTGGCAGCATGATCGAATTTGTATTTGTATTTTTCTCAAAGAGAGTAATTGGCCAAAAGAAAACTGCCAAGCCAAGAAACTAAGTTGATATGTTATATACACAATTACATTCGATGTGTTTTAACGACGCGAGATTAAAAGTCTAATTTAGCTTCTCTTACAAATTTTGCGAGTTCCCTCATATGTAGAAGGATATTTGCTTTAAACAAATCGTGCGTAGAGTTGTAATACTTAAATATTTTAGATTTACGCGTTAGGGGCATGAGTCTTGTGCAGTTGAAAATCAGGTGATTTGCAGATTCAGTTACGTTACATGTTGGACATAGGTCACAACTAACTATTTTGCATTTTTTCAAAAAAACGTTGTCATACGTATGATTTATCATGAGTCGATTTAGGAGTCTCATATCCTGAGCGTTCCATCTAACCTTCTTGTGCCAGGGTTCCCTTGGAAAATTTGGAAATAAATCAAAGAAAAAACCACCAGACAATGAAGAAGCCTCCTTGTAGTAGTCATTCCATAAGGCAAAAACTCTTTTCTTGACCTCTCGACATGCTTCACCTAACGTATAGTTCAGCCTTACAAACACCCCATTTGAGATGGCAGATTTTGCAGCTTCATCCGCTTGTTCGTTTATTGGGATACCCATATGACCTGGCATCCAGTAGATGTCTACAGAGATTAATTCTGGCCATACCAGTAAGTTGTGAGTATTTGCCACTGGATAGGCATCTGATTCTGCATTTTGTTCTTTGTTTTGTTCTTTAGGTACATTTAGTTTGTTTATATTAAAGGGTTACTATGTAGATGCAGTCTTTTATTTGCGGTGAAAGTCACTGCTGGTTTGGTCATTTCAAAAATATCCCTAAACTTGTTTGCTACTATCGTGTAAGACGAATTTACGAAGCGCAGCGGCTTGTCTCGAAAAAAGTTTACCAAAGTTACCTTTATTTAGGTTTGCCATGGTGGTCGACGCATATTCAGCTTTTGATCTAATGTGTGCATTGTATATATTTGTGGCAACTTGAGGTCTTAGGCCACTCTTAATATTGGTGGCCATTTGCAACAGTTTCATGCCAACTCCAGATTCTTTCCTTATTTTTTCTACATGTTTCTTGTCAGACAAACTCGATGTGATTATTCTACCCAGAAACTTTATTTCCCTGACTTCAGGGATACTTTGCAGATTCATAACGATAATTACTATCCTTTTTTGAATGGTGTCATAGCCATAACCGAACACTTAGTTGGATTCAGGTTTAGTCCTAGATCTCCGCAAAGGAGCTGAAAACTGTCTTTATTTTTTCTTATTTTGCCGTTTGAGGCAGTAAATGGTTGACAAAAGATCGTTTATACACATGGAAGCACTTTTCTTTTTCCTATAAGCGTAACACCTAAAGGGCAGTAACTTTTTCTTTTCCACAAACTCAGACAATCTATTTTTAACCATGCCGTTTACAGATTTCGCAAGAACTGAGATTAGCAATATTGGTCTGAAGTTTTTGATGTCATCTAGTGGTTTACCACATTTTGGAATCGGACAGATCTTAATGCTTCGCCACGCATTTGGAAATTGGCAGCTATCATATGACTCATTAAAACAAGACAATAGTTTTTGTATTACCTCTTCCGAAAGAGATGCTAGCATTTCATATGTGATTTTTCACCTTGTTTGTTATATCATTTATGTTCTGAAAATCTCTAATGTTGTTCAGTTTTGAAAATAACTTTACTTTAGACAGAAAGAACTTTGGTTTTATTTTGATATTCTCGATTGTAATTGATATAGGAAAATGATGGCTGCCACCAATCCTTAGCGGACGGATATGCCAGTCAAAAAGCAAATCAGAGTTGGTAAAGATAAATCCAAAACTGAACCCGACATTATATTTAGAGACTGTTTAAAGGTTAAGCTTCCATCATTCAACCACTTGAAACCAGCATTTAAGGAAACATCTTCTATGAAACGACCATTGGAATTGGTCATACTGTCACCGAATACACTATTACGAGCATTAAAATCTCCACATATGAATACATCTTGAAGATTTTCCATGCTATCAAAAAGTCTTTTAATGTCTGATTTAAAATCATCTAGAGGTACATTTGGATCACAATAGGCTGAAGCTATTGTGAGATTTTCCGGATAAATTGGTTGTTTGTATAATTGATATGTCAGATGTGGCAATGAAAGGAATTTTTTTGAAAAGAATTTTATTTTTTACTAGTACCGAAGTACCTCCATAATTGTCAGCTCTAAGTTTTTCAGCAGCTTTAAAATTTACAATGTTTCTAAAAGTAGGATCATCTCCATGGGAAAAGATCTCAAAGAGACACGCAAAATCAAAATCTTCATTATTAAGCAGAAACTCTAGGTCATTTTTATTTGCTTTGAGCGATTGAATGTTATATTGAAATACTGACATGTTTATTGTGTTTTTAAAATCTGGCTCTGACTCAAACTTTTCCCAAAAAAAATTCTACTAGATTTGCCTGTTCTTATAAATTTTTCATTTAAATCTTGAAAGGACTCGCATAACACTTCATCCGAATCAATGAATGGTGTTATTAAGCGAAAAAGTTGAGCACAAATATCAGCAAACTTTATATCCTCATTGACTGGGTATTGGAATTTATGTTCTGAAGTGTCATGAGTATAAGATGGTAATGAGAAATGATAGAAATTTTGTTGTGGGGGAACTAAGGTGTTTTTTACTATTCAGGTGTATCGGTTACTATTTATGATATTGTTTACAAGCTCGTTTTTATACCCGTACTTTATTAAGGGGTATATTAGATTTGTGGTAAAAGTGGATGTGTGCAACGCAGAGAAGGAAACGTTTCCGACCCCATAAAGTATATATATTCTTGATCAGCATCAATAGCCGAGTCTATATAGCCATGTCCGTCTGTCCGTCCGTCTGTCCGTCTTGATGAGCGCCTGGATCTCAGAGACTATAAGAGCTAGAGAAACCAAATTTGGTTTCCAGACTCCTGTGATATCACACTGCTACAAGTGTATTTCAAAATTTCGCCCCGCCCCCTTCCGCCCACACAAAGGACGAAAATCTGTGGCAGGCACAGTTTTAAAGATACGATAAAACTAAAAACTAAAACGCAGTATCGTAGAGAATGCCCATATCTACCAGATTGCCGAATCTGAATCAGATCGGATCATAATTATAGCCGGAATGAAGAAATTAATTTTCAGTTGCTTCCCCTCCCCCTCCCGCCAACGACAACGCAATTCATTTTCCTTCTCGCTCGCACACTCTGCCGCGTTTAGTGCGCGAGCAACCCCTAGCGGAGGAGATGTAGAATCTAAATGGTACTTGTACAATGGTACTTGTAGATAACAAATGTAGCAAAAAAAATGTAAAATGTAAAATGTAAAATTTTTTTTTTAATTCTAAAATTCTAAAAAATCATGCTCAAAAATGTATATACTGACTGAGTACGGGTATAAGTAGAGTCGCGTCCCCAGAAGCGACTCACACGTTCCTTCTCGTTATCTATTGTCTCAGGCATTTTCGATGGTAGAGCAGGAAAAGCATTTTCATTTTGGGATAATAAATCAAATCGATTATTTATCGAGTATTGGGATGTCACTTCTTTCCTCGACAATTTCTTTACACACATAACTTTCATTATTTTTTCCTCCAGTGCCCATTTGGGACATACGTTCTTATCACGAGCCGTGTGTTCATTACTGTTACATAAAATGCATTTGTACACCTGACAATTTGGAGATGTGCACTCCGGCGCACCACAACGTAGACAACGCTTCTTTGCTTTACACGTTCGTGAACCGTGACCAATCCGTCCACAGTTAAAACATTGTAAAATATTTCGTAAAAAATGAGAAACTTCTAGTCTGCAGTAATTCAAAACAATATGAGATGGGATTTCTACATTTGAAAAACCAATTTTCACTGATAGAGTGGGTTCCCACATTACTTCAGTAGCCCATGTCTCTGATTTTACCTTGCGTCTTAATCTAGTCACCGACTTAACAGGAACGTCCGACTTGATGTTCATCAGTATTTCTTCATCTGTTATTTCAACCGGGATATTTTTAATAACTCCATATGTTTCTACATAATCCCCTGGTATATACGCTGATATGTTCATGCTTTTTAAATTAACGTTCCTCACAGCCTCATTTGCAAACTTTCCATTCTGGAAATATACCTTGTAAGACGAAATGCCTAGAGCAACAATATTGCAAAGTCCTGGCAGCTTTAACCCTTTAATTTTTTCGTAGAACAGACCATTCTTAACCCTAATATTTTGAATATTTTCAACCTGACCAGTGTTAAATATGACAGCCGCTTCACCAAAAAAACTAACGTCATACTTATATTCCGTCCATTTTTTTTGATTTGCTGAGTCATCACTTGTATTAATTTTCCCTTGCTTAATCCTTGTCTCAACATCTCCTGGAACACCACTTTTCTGAACAACTTCAGTATGAAGCATGTCTTTTAAGTCTGAAGAGCTCACCTTAATCTTACTTCCTGACACATTTTTGTACATACGCGGAGCCCTGCAAATTGCCTTTTTAATTATCGCGTTTCTCTTAATTGCTTTACCGGAATTGTCCGGTGCTGAGAGATCAGATGACTCTTCCATATCAGACGAGATATCCTCCATCGACTCACAATTCTGGCTCGACGCCATGGCGTCAGCCACTTTCACACTCTGCTTCACCAAAACTTACAGTTTACAAGACTCACCTTAATCCTTTAATAAAATTGTACTCCTTCAAATGTATTTAATATTTATATAAGAAGCACGATTAAACAAACAACCGGCTAGTATTCCGTGTTGATGGATTTAATTTTGGACCAAAGTTTTGTTCTTTCCCTTTTTTTTCCGGATCGCGAGCAAAACACATCAAACCACCTTCAAGGCACGAATTGGAAAAAACCGAGTTTTTGTGCCTGAGACAATTCTAACATATCAGATGTTTTTATGTTGTTTTTTTTTTTACCATTTTCCTGTCATTGTTTACATTTTCGTAGTGAATTCCGATTTTTTGTTGTGAATGTCAAATAATTTATGGTTGCATTTGACAATTATTGAAAAAATACCGTACAGTAACGTCCAAATTAGGAATATCCCAGATAGATGGTGGAATAACTGGGAAATTTTCGGAACGGCAAAACCTTACGGACCATCCCCGAAATGGATGGTGGCCTGTGGGATAGGCTATAAGGTCGATTTTGGGCAACTATTCGTGTTTCGTTATGTCATCGTCGTAGTCAATGTTTTACGTATGAAGTCTATTGTAAGTAGGTTAGGGCCAAGCGGAAGCGCAATAAAAGCCTGCTTTGCAACCGTAGGTTAGCTAGGCTTAAAGAACATTGTTTATAATTTAGAATATATTCGTAAAATGAATTCGATCGAGCGCACACACAATTATTTTTGTCCCGTCTTTACGAATAAACCTTTACGCCAACCAAACATTTCGGTTTTTGTTGTTAGAAAGACTTTTCTAATTTTTCAATTCGTTTTTAAGATTTTTGCGAAAAAAACAGGACATTTGCACGGGACAAACTCATATTTCAGCGAAGTATAGACAATATATTGATGCGAATTTCTGTTCATGTTGTGCTTTAATGTCTGTTTGAAATGGTTATAATTTTACGCAAATATGATTCGTAGTTTTTATAAATTGAATTAAAACCATATTCCTAGGTTAAAACCATGTTTGAACCCTTTTTCTCGTATTTTTTTTTAGATAGTTGAATATGTTAGAAAGTTTTTGTGAATAAGTTTTCCCAAGAATCATATTTTTTATAAGAGATAATAGTAATAAAAAATATGCCATTCCTATAGTTGCCGAGATCTAACCGCTTATTAAAACGTACATGGCTATATTTACTCGAATATTTATGCTGATCAAGAGTATACGTACTTGATGGCGTCGAAAAGATTTGCTTATAGATTTAACAAATATCTACACGAACCAAATATACCCCTATTCTCATTAAGTACCGGATATTATTTTCGATTGTGTAGTTAACATATTAAACATGTGTCATATGAATTCCTTGATCAGTCCTACAACATATACTAGGTCTCATAGGAGGTGTAAATCACTGTAGCACATGACAATCAATGTTGAATAAAATTTAAAAATGTAGTTACCTGAACAAATTTTGAGAGTTTCTTGTGTAACACGAAGGATCGCTGCTTCATTATTGTTATATCTTTTTTACTGGAATCTTTGTGTTGGCCGTTCTTTATTGGATTTGCATATAAATTTGCAAACTCCCTTTCAGTGCCAAGGTACAATGGTTTTATAAAGTTTACCATGCTGTAATCTATAAATAAATACATTTTTTAATGCAACATATATTATTAATATGATTTTATATTCGTGGGCAGTCCAAAAGAATTACTTAATTGTTCAAATGGCCCAATAAGTATATTCTAATGGTTCGATAATTATATATTCGGTCATAAAATTGTTTTTATTTTGCTTAAAATAGTTGATTTTTTTTTTATCAAAATAAACATTTAATCTCATTTTATATCTGGTAACACTGGTCAACACGATTTTTCCTCAAGGAACAAAACCAACTTTTTATTAAAGATTTGGGGCTTAGAAATGCTTTGATGATATATTTTTTTTTTCTATGGCAGAACTTTTTTTTGAAAAATTTTTGAAAACTGGTATTTTTTTTAAGCTTTTTTCAGAGGTAGCGCTTGTTTTTTCACATAACTTTAGTATCTTACAAAAAATACCTTTTGGAAGGTTGCGGGCCAAACTGCCAATTGGGAACAAAGCAAACGAAAAAGGGTTGTACATTTGGTACCTGATCGCGTTCCTTTGTTCCCAATGGGCAGTTGGGCTCGCAACCTTCCAAAAGGTATTTTTTGTTAATTTTTTCCATATTTTAGGTTTAGTTAACGAATCTTAGCTACAAAGTCTCTCCATAGATTTTAATGAGCGATACCTTAAACGACGCAAAATAAACGCACCTATACACAAAAAAAATAGAGGACACAGGATATAATTTTTTTTTCAACTTATCCTGAGTTTTTAAAGTCAAAATTTCGTAAAAAATACCGCACAAAAATCATCATTTTTGCATTTCAATGCTTTATATTTCCCAGACGGTAAGCTGTAATCACAAAGTGTTTGGGCTTTACTTCTGGCTGTTTTAATTATCTTTTCAAAATAGCAAAGTTCTTTACAACCAGACGTAAGATACTAAAGTTATGTGAAAAAAACAAACGCTACCTCTGAAAAAAGCTTAAAAAAAAAAACCAGACTTCAAAAATTCTTCAAAAAAAAGTTCTGCCATAGAAAAAAAAAACCATAATTCTTTAAAAAATTTTAAAGCCCCATATCTATCAAAAAAGTCGGTTTGGATCCTTGAGGAAAAAAAAGTTCGGTTTTGTCGAGTAGTGTAATCGAGGAGTTTAGGATGTGGATGTGTCTAACGCAGAGAATGAAATGTTTCCGACCCCATAAAGTACACTCCTGCCCAATGGGAAAGCATAATACAACAAAGTCATGTACGCAGAATGGAAGCTTAATGAATTCTGCTTTAACTCTGATGTTATTATCTCTTATTGCATCTCGCGTTTTCAAGTAGCGGTAAAAAAAGTACAAAAGTTCCATAATTTCGCTTTTGAGGCTTTCGACATTCTCAAATTTATTGTTATTGGCGTAAACTCGCTTGGCTAAGATACCCCAAATGTTCTCAATTGGGTTTAAGTCAGGGGAGCACGCTGGCCATTCCAAATCATTTATATGGTGATCATTTATGAAGCGCTGGGTCTCTCTGCTCTTGTGAATAGATGCATTATCTTGCATAAAAACAAGATTTCCTTCAATATTTTTTTCCAAAAATGTCAGAAGACGATCCTCCAATACGTTTTTGTATTCTCCACTGTTCATCCTGGAGCTTGTGAAGCACAGATCAAGCGTTCCAGACGCATTAAAGGCTCCCCAAGCCATTGCCGATCCGCCTCCAAAACATAAGTGGATTCTTACGCAAATCTCTCCAATAGTGACGAAACCCATCTGGGCCGTCAAGATTAAATTGTTTTTCATCAGGAAAAATTATCTAAATGAGAAATATTGAACAAAGCTGGTAAAACAAAATAAAGTTAAAATTTAATACCGAGGTATATACCTGGTCGAAATAAATATCGGGACACTTAATTTTGTTTGAATAAAATCTTAAAAACATATATCTATTTTGTTTTTCTTTTTAATTTTATTTGTAAGTATGGTGAAAAAATGAATTGAAAGATGCAAATTTTTTAAATTACTGATCCTTTCAGGGAAAATGTATATCCTTATGTTTGCTCCTTTAGAAAGAATTTTTAAAAATTTTGTAATTAGGGAAAATAATGTATTTTCTTACTTAATAGTGGGTATTGCCTCCATGCTTTGAAATGACTTCAGCCAATCGTTTATGCATTGAAATTACTAAATTTTGTAGAGTTTTCTCGTCTATTTTGGCCCATTCTTCGATAATTGCCTTTTCGAGCTCGGTCAAATTTTCAATTTGTCGCCCATTGCTATAAACTTTGCTCGAGAGTATTCCCCAATCATTCTTGATTGGGTTTAAATCGGGACAGGCCACCATAAAAGATCAATTTTTCGGTCCTCAAAGAACTGCTTTGTCGCTTTGGATACGAGGACTGCAGCGTTATCCTGCTGAAAAATAAATTTTCTCCCAGTATGTTTCGCTACACGATAATTCTACGTCGTCCATAAGGCTTATGTAAATCTGAGAATTCATTCGTGATGATACAAAACACACAGGGGATCTCCCGGCGTGTCCAAATGCAGCCCATACCATAAGCGAGCCACCCCCCGAAATTGCGAGCATAGCAGGACTTGCGTTCACGGCGTATATCTCTCCAGTACCTAATTTTTCCGTCAGGACCATCCAAGTTGAACTTTTTTCGTTACTGAAGATAACGTTTTCCCATTCACTTGTCCAAAATTTGTACTTTTCTGCAAATAGCAGACGAGCTGTTTTATGCCATGGTTTTCGTACCACTTTTTATACCCGTACTCAAAAAGAGTTAAGGGGTCTATTGTATTTGAGGTAAAAGTGGATATCTGTCTGTCCGTCTGTCTGTCTGTCAGTCTTGATGAGCGCCTAGATCTCAGAGACTATAAGAGCTAGAGCAACATAATTTTGTACCCAGACTGCTGTGATATCACATCTGTGGCAGGCACAACTTTAAAGATCCGATAAAACTGAAAACGCAGTATTGTAGGAAATGCCCATATCTACCAGATTGTCGAATCTGAACCAGATCGGATCATAATTATTGTGTGGACGTTGATATGCAATGACTGCACCATCAAATGGCCCATGCGACACCAAGCCGGATCCTGTTACGCGCGGAACCCAAGCAGAAACGCAGACCTCCTCCATCCCAACCGACCGAGGGGCGCTGCCGCATGACGCGCGACGCGTGTTACCTAACCGATCGCGAGCATGCAGGAAGGATAGGTGTTAGACTAAAATTCGAGGAAAATTAGAGCTAAACACAACTCAAAGAGCTAAACATGCAAAGATAGCTAAAAAATATAACTAATTACGGAAAAGGTATGTTAGTATTAGTGATTTAAGAAGAGGAAGGGAATTAGTAGTGGATATTATGTGTTAGAGGGAACTGAAGTCCGAGGAAAGGACCCTAAATGGTTCGTGCAAGGAATAATTCGATCTAAAAAGCGGAAGGAACAAAGGAATGAAGTTTCTAGTAGATTTAATAGGAATCGTAAAGTTTATGCGGCTCAACAAGTCAGGGCTATCTACCCAAGCACACCCATGGCCTTATTTACCATGGTAGAAATGTGTTCAGAAAGCTTTAACTTTGGGTCTAATTTAACACCAAGAACATCAACAAAGGTAATTCTCTCAAGAGAATCACCGCAGAGGCTATAAGGAGCCAAAAGGGGGCTGGAGCGATGAAATGTCATTACTTTGCATTTCGAGGCATTTAGGTGGAACATATTTACACAACAACATGACTGAAAGTTATTGAGATCGGATTGCAAGCGAGAGTGAAATGAAATGTCCTTATACTGGACGCAAAGTTTGACATCATCCGCATACAAGAGTACTCGAGAGTTTGTTAAGACTAAAGGCAGATCATTAATAAAGAGTGTGAATAGTAGGGGCCTAGATGGCTGCCCTGTGGTACTCCAGAAGTAACCTTAACAGGTGAAAAAAAGGAGTTTTTGAAGAGGACTCTTTGAGACCTAGAACGAAGGTAGGTAGAAATCCATCTCAAAAGATAAGGCGGAAACCCTAAAAGGTCAAGTTTTTGTGCTAGGAGGGAATGGTTTACAGAATCGAATGCTTTGCTGAAATCAGTGTAAATGACATCCGTCTGCAAGTTACCTTGAAAGCCTTTAATGATAAAAGAGGTAAACTCTAATGAATTTGAGGTTGTTGATCGTCGACTTATAAATCCGTGCTGAGACGGAGATATAAGTGATTTGCAGAGATGTTGCAAATGCGGAGTTAACATTTTTTCAAAACATTTTAGGAATAGCGGATAACTTAGATATACCTCTATAATTATTTGCATCAGACTTGCTACCTTTCTTATGGAGCGGAATAATAAAAGATTCCTTCCAGATGGGGGGGAAACATGAAGAGTTACTGGATAGGGTGAATAGTTTAAGCAAGGGTCTACACAGAGCATCGGCACAGTACCTAAGTACACAGCCGGGAACTCCGTCGGCACCTGGTGAAAACACCGGCTTAACTAGTCGAAGATCATGAAGCAGTGAGCTTTCATTTAACAAAGATCTGAAGATGCCATTCGACCTTGGTAAACTGTATGGATACGACTGACTGAGAGTAGCTTTCATGAGAATAGGTTGTTTGGAAAAATTTGGCAAAAACATCGGCAATTGCCTGATCATTGCTTTCTGACATATTGAGAAATGATAGCGAGGATGGATGTGCGCACGTTCTACGCTTACTATTTACGAAGCTGTAAAACTGTTTAAGGTCCTGTGAAAAGCGTATCCTGCATCGAGATAGGTAATTTTTATAGCATTTAGCGGTAAGAACGGAGAAATTTGACCGAACTATTACATAGCGAGAGAAAAAAGAGGGAGAACCAACTTCTCGAAATTTTTTATAAAGTCTAGATTTTAAGTTTTTTAGACTGGATAACTCTTTGGTAAACCAAGGAGGCTTTCCAGATCTAACCGGATAAGAAAGTGGGACACAAGAATCAAAAAATGTGTCAAGTACATTGTAAAAAATAGTTGCGCCTTTCATAACGTCAGTGCACAAAAATTCAGAGCGGACCAATCAAAATCACTAATGAGGTTATTAAGCTTCGTAAACTCGGCTTTACGAAATCAGCGGAAGGGCTCGTTAGTTAACAACGCTATGGTCGGATCCGAGACAAAGCACAGATCAAGCAATCGACCCAAGGAATTTTTCACATGGTTGACTTGAGACAGGGATAGGTCTAGCAAGCCGTCGATAAAGTCATGTCGTGGCCTTGACATGGGCACACGGTTATTAGACTCGTTTACCGAAGACCAAACAGTACCTGGCAAATTGAAATCACCAAGAACTATCATATGGTATCTGATAGCGAGGAAGAAACAGTTTTTAAAGCGGACAGGTGATGCTCGTATATTAAGATATCCAAGGAAGGTGGAATATACGAGCAAGTAATGAGAATGGAAAAGCCTGGGAGAATCAGTTTGACGCACAGGAATTCCAAGTCTTGTTGAACCTTACCATGAAATGTTCCGATGTGAAGTTTGAGTTCACTGCAATGAGGACCTAACATTTACATCGAAACGAACAGTCATTTCTAAAATTTGTGTACTGACTTGCCAAAACCTCGGAACTAAGGATGTCCGGCTTTAACCTGGTCTCGGTAAACACAATAACATGGGACGAGAGTGCGAGACTCTCAAGAAAAGAGTGCTGAGCTTACTACGCAAGCCTCTAGCATTCTGGTAGGTAACTAAAAGCGAGGAAGTTAGTTTTTTGGATGGGTAGAAGTTGAGGTGGAAGATGAGGGTAAAGATGGAGCACTGGTCTGACTAACAGGAAGAGTAATGGGGGGCCTATTTTTTTTCTTTGCCTTAAACTCTTTAACCAACAAATGATCCGGCCGAAACTTGGCGGAACAAATGGTTTCAAATTGAATCGGGGAGACGCTAATCTCGAAGGAAGATATCTCCCTGGCGTAGGAAAAGTTAAATTTTTCCACCTTTAAGCCGACGGCTTTTATTTTGCTTTGTGTAAAAGCGGTTACATCATTGGATGTGAGGTCAGGGGCTAGCCGCGAGACAAAAACTTGTCGCTTTAGTGGGACTTCCAACATTGGTTTTGGCACCACAGGCCTAGTACCTGTGATGGCAGTATCCGGTGGTCCTGGACATCTATTAGCTGGTGGGAGTGAAACTGAGCGGATAGTTAAGGGGTTGGGTGCGGACTCGATGGACACGGACTCTACAGACATTTCTAACTGCATACTCTCCGAAGTGACGCGTTCGGCTCCCGAATCTGCATCACCAGCAGCGATCGTTGCCCTTGGAGTAGCAAACGTAATCAACTGCTGCACTAAGGGAGTGGTCGGAGTAAGTTTTTTAGATGCCGGTGGACATGAGGCAGTCGGCACTTGCAAATCCCGCGGAGTCGACTTCTTGCGCCTCGGAGACTCAGCCAGCAGCTGTAAACTGCTGAACTGAGTGTTCATGGCCAAGAGCCGATCATATTGCTGTTTAAAGCCTACGATCAGCTCTTTGAAGCCACTCCGCGTCTCATGAACGAACGCATGTCATTTTCCACTGCACGGCATTCCTCACAACTATAATGCAGGCCGTTGTTTTGGAAAATGGCGTCTCCTACACGGCCCGAGATCCCTACACATTTTGCGTGCACTACGCTTTCGCAAAGCCAGCCGGGGATATTGGGCTGGTCATGGGTGATCTGCTTCTTGCAGGTTTTTTTGGCACAGACGACAGAAAATTCCATATTTATGTCTTTATATTTTTTTTTACTTTGGGAAAAAAAAAGTTCAAAACAAATAGCAATCAAACCACTGTGCAGAGCATATGCTTAGAGCAATGCTTAAAGCGAAATCGGTAAAAGATGAGAGAGCAGAGTGGTTGCAGCAACAGCTTATAAGTGAGAGCGTTACTGCACAAAAAGTTACAAGAGCGAGAGGCGAAAGAACAGTTATTGCGAGTTAGGTGATAGAGAGAGTGATATACGGCAATAACTACGACAAAGAGCGGCTAAATGTAATGAGAGGGCGTACTTACGAAAAGCAACAACACAAACACACGACTAATTGACGCACAAAATTGATTAAATAGTTTGTGTTTTTACACAATTATCAGGCATGCACCCGCGGTAAAAGCATGATTTTAATGTAAGTTAGTTAGAGAGTTAAATTATAGATAAAAACACCGGCTGTTTAAGTTAAACAAAAGGAAAATGCGGAGCGCAAAACAAAAACACGTCTGGTCACTACGAAAGAGAACGAACGAATTATAGCCAGAATGATGAAATTATATTTCAGTTGGATCCCCCGCCTCCTTCAGCAGGAGACCGCGCTCCTCATTCTCTTTCTCGCACGCGCACTCTGCCTCGTTATGTACGCGAGCGCCCGCTAGCGGAAAAAATATATTAAATATATACAAATATATTTTAATATTAAAAGTCTAAAAAATCAAGTCAAAATCAAACTGAGTACGGGTATAAGTACGTATAAGTACGCACGTTCCTTTTCGTTTTTATTTCTTAACAATTACTGTTGCTGTATTTGTATACACATAAAAATGTCTGGCTGCAAATGAGCATAATAGGTATCGAAAACAAAGTATGTAAAGGTCATTCGAGTATATAAAATGTATATAGTATATGTGGATAGTTGTATAAGTATATAGAGCAGTGGTCGGCCACACACACACAGGTTTGCAGTGCGATTGTGTGCGTATACAGCAGGCAAAACGGAACATTGTATTGGTGCCAAACACTGTAATACACGTGTACATGAGCGGCAGCGCAGCAGCAGCACCTTTTCCTATGCGCATTAGATAGGGCCGTGCCGAGCCCTGATATAGAGATAAGTGCGGGCAGTATCAAATGCTTTGTGCCATCAAGTTTGTTCATGCAATTCAACATGCTTTTCAGACTTTAGCCGGCCACTGAAATATCTCAGCTTTTACGGACATACACGTGTCACCTCTTTTGGCTGCCGATGCAGGCTTTAGGACAGCAGCTATGGCAGCGTCGGCACAGGCCAAATTCAGTGCCCAATGTCGTAAGAAGCCAAAGCCAGAAGCTTGTGTCGCCGTTCTCAGTTTGAAACATCTTAGTCCAAGATGAAGTGAACCTTTACGATTTAAGGGCCGAACACAGGCGTAGTCAGACTCTTTGTTAAACTTTCCTTGTTTTATTTTGCCAAATTTATATCTTTGTTGTATAAGGTATGGGCTGCATTTGGACACCCCGGGAGATCCCCTCTAATTTTTGTATCATCACGAATGAATTCTCAGATATCTAAGCCTTATGGACGACGTATTGATACCGTTTAGCGAAACATATTGATTTGTCAGCATGATAACGCTGCAGTCCTCGTATCCAAAGCGACAAAGCAGTTCTTTGAGGACCGAAAAATTGATCTTTTGGGTTTGCCTGTCCCGATTTAAACCCAATTGAGAATTTTTGGTGAATACTCTCCAGCAAAGTTTATAGCAATGGGCGACAAATTGAAAATTTGACCGAGCTCACAAACGAAATTATCGAAAAATGGACCAAAATTACTAGAAATTACTACACAAATTTTGGTAATTTCAATGCCTAAGCGCTTGGCTGTAGTCATTTCAAAGCAAATGTAGTCAATATTAAGAAAGAACATACATTCTTTCCCCTGATATAAAATTTAAAAAAATGATTTTCATTTCAGTGTACCTTTTATATTTCTAATGGAGTAAACACAAGGATATAAATTTTCCCGGAAAGAATCAGTTATTTAAAAAATATTCATCTTATTTCAATTTATTTTTTCCCAATACTTACAAAGAAAAAAAACCAGAAGGAACGTGCGAGTCGCTTCTGGGGCGCGACTCTACTTATACCCGTACTCAGTCAGTATATACATTTTTGAGCTTATGATTTTTTAGAATTTTAGAATAACAAAAAAAATTTTACATTTTACATTTTTTTGCTACATCTGTTATCTACATGTAAAATGTATATTCTACATCTAACATGTAGATTGTACATGTTCCAATTAGATTCCACATCTCCTCCGCTAGGTGTTGCTCGCGCACTGAACGCGGCCGAGTGTGCGAGCGAGAAGGAAAATGAGTTGCGTTGTCCGGGGGCAGGAGGGGGCAGGGGAAGCAACTGAAAATTAATTTTTTCATTCTGGCTATAATTAGATCCGATCTGATTCAGATTCGGCAGTCTGGTAGATATGGTCATTCTCCATTCTCCATTCTCATGCGTATTTAGTTTTATCGTATCTTTAAAAATGTGCCTGCAACAGATTTTCGTCCTTTGTGGGGGCGGAAGGGGGCGGGGCGAAATTTTGAAATACACTTGTAGCAGTGTAATATCACATGAGTCTGGAAACAAAATTTAGTTCCTCTAGCTTTTATAGTCTCTGAGATCCAGCCGACAAACAAGACGGACAAATGTACAGACAGACATGGCTCTATCGACTATTTATGCTGATCAAGAATATATAAACTTTATATGGTCGGAAACGTTTCCTTCTCTGCGTTACACACACATCCACTTTTACCACAAATCTAATATACCCCTTAACTCTTTTTGAGTATACGGGTATAAAAATTCATGCCACGAAATATTTTTTTTTATATTTCACCGCATTATCCTATTATTATTTATACATTTTTTAAATGCGGTATCAACCTCTAAAATTTTGTTTTAACTATAAATAAAAAGATCAATATTTGAAAATTTAGAATAGTGTGGAAAATATGGACGTGCTCGATCGAATTCAATTTTACGATTCTTCTAACTTCATACACTTCGTTCTAAGCCTAGCTAACCTACGCGTACCGTAGCTACGGTGGCAAAGCAGGGCGAATTCACGAAAGAGATAGCTTTTATAGCGCTCCCGACTTGCCCCAACCTACTTACACTATACTTCATGCCATTCAAAATAATTTTAACATAAAAAATTGACTACGACGATGACATGACAAAAACCGGCCCCGTTGAAGGCCTGCGCGGCTTCAACAAATGGGTAGCGGCGCCAACTTGTGGATGGCACGCCGAAAAACGCCTCCATCGCTCCTCCTAAGGTCGACAACCCTGACCATACCGTACTCCCCGGCGTGTGTGGCGATGACTCACCCGAGGAGCCACTCCTGTGGAGGCATGTTTTCCTCGGCCACGAGGACGAGGTCTCCCTCCTGGATTCGGGCTTCCGTTGGGGCCACTTGCCCCGAATTTGCAGCCCCAGGTCTTATTCTCGGGACCATCGCCGCCAGAACGTTTTCTTGACTGACGAGGCAAGTCGCCATCGCCGCAAGCAGCTGAGACCCTCCTGGTCCAGAATCCGCAGTGCGGGAGGCGATGGGGGACCCGCCTGTCAGCAGGTGCCCGGACGTGAGCGCCTCGCCGTCGCTGGGGTCCGCTGGTGGCGGTTCGCTCCAACGAAATTTGTCGCGGACGATCTGGGAATATCCACGGCGCCCAACGAACTTTTGGAAAGCCAATAAAAAGGAGTCAGTAGTCAAGTCGGATACAAGTTCTAAGTGAACCACTTTGGACGAATTTCTTCGTATTTTCAATGTCGTCGAGACTGGTCCACAAAAAGCAACGCCGAAAATTGAAAATGGGCGGTGAGCACGGAGCCGGTCTGAGGGTAAATTTCCCATAAGTTGCGTTAGCAGTCGAGGCTTGCATTTAAATCAGCGGATACACGATCAAACTGTCTGACTGCAGACCTCCTGAGCGTTTACGATCCAAACACTCTGTCGAAGGATGCTCACAAGTGCTCGTGGGCCGACATGTGAATTTGTATGCTGCATATGATGAACATAGCTCCGCACGAATTGTGAGCGCTTTTTTTATAGTCTGGACATTGATATGCAATGAGGTAGAGGGAATTGAAGTCCGAGCATAGGACCCTAAATGGTTCGTGCAAGGAATAATTCGATCTACAAAGCGGAAGGAACTAAGGAATAAAGTTTCTGAGGATCGAATAGGAATCGTAAAGTTTATGCGGCTCAACAAGTCAGGACTATCTACGTCACCCTAGATCAGGTTGTGCATAAAAATCACACCAAGCATTTTTCTACGACTAACTAAGGTTGGAAGGTTTATTACAAGCAATCTACGAGGATAAGATGGCAGTCTCACACCTGCATCCCAGTTAAGGCCACGCAGAGCAAAAAGTTTTTCTGGACTGATGCTATTCGGGCCTGGTGTACTTTGTACTGGGGGCACCATACACAAGAGCCGTACTCTAAAATCGGACGAACAAGCGAGATGTAGAGAGTCTTCGTTATATAGGGGTCGTCAAATTCCTTTGACCACCTCTTTATAAACCCAAGCACACCCATGGCCTTATTTACCATGGTAGAAATGTGTTCAGAAAACTTTAACTTTGGGTCTAATTTAACACCAAGATCATCAACCAAGGTAATTCTCTCAATAGAACCACCGCAGAGGCTATAAGGTGCAAAATGGGGCTGGAGCGATGAAATGTCATTACTTTGCATTTCGATGCATTTGCACAATACCATGACTGGTATTGTCCTTATACTGGACGCAAAGTTTGACATCATCCGCATACATGAGTACTCGAGAGTTTGTTAAGACTAAAGGCAGATCATTAATAAAGAGTGTGAATAGTAGGGGCCTAGATGGCTGCCCTGTGGTACTCCAGAAGTAACCTTAACAGGTGAAAATAAGGAGTTTTTGAAGAGGACTCTTTGAGACCTAGAACGAAGGTAGGTAGAAATCCATCTCAAAAGATAAGGCGGAAACCCTAAAAGGTCAAGTTTTTGTGCTAGGAGGGAATGGTTTACAGAATCGAATGCTTTGCTGAAATCAGTGTAAATGACATCCGTCTGCAAGTTACCTTGAAAGCCTTTAATGATAAAAGAGGTTAACTCTAATGAATTTGTGGTTGTTGATCGTCGACGTATAAATCCGTGCTGAGACGGAGATATAAGTGATTTGCAGAGATGTTGCAAATGCGGAGTTAAAATTTGTTCAAACATTTTAGGAATAGGGGATAACTTAGATATACCTCTATAATTATTTGCATCAGACTTGCTACCTTTCTTATGGAGCGGAATAATAAAAGATTCCTTCCAGATGAGGGGGGAAACATGAAGAGTTACTGGAGAGGGTGAATAGTTCAAGCAGGGGTCCACACAGAGCGTCGGCACAGTACCTGAGTACACAGCCGGGAACTCCGTCAGGACTTGGTGAAAACACCGACTTAACTAGTCGAAGATCGTGAAGCAGTGAGCTTTTATTTGCCAAGGGGTTGAAAATGCCGTTCGACCTTGGTAAACTGTATGGATACGGCTGATCAGAGTAGCTTTCATGAGAATAGGTTGTTTGGAAAAAATTGGCAAAAAGATCGGCAGTTGCCTGATCATTGCTTGCTGACATATTGAGAAATGATAGCGAGGATGGATGTGCGCACGTTCTACGCTTACTATTTACGAAGCTGTAAAACAGTTTAAGGTCCTGTGAAAAGCGTATCCTGCATCGAGATAGGTAATTTTTATAGCATTTAGCGGTAAGAACGGAGAAACTTGACCGAGCTATTACATAGTGAGAAAGAGAAGAGGGAGAACCAACTTCTCGAAATTTTTTATAAAGTCTTGATTTTAAATTTTTTAGACTGGATAACTCTTTGGTAAACCAAGGAGGCTTCCCAGATCTAACCGGACAAGAAAGTGGGACACAAGAATAAAAAATGTGTCAAGTACATTGTAAAAAATGATTGTGCCTTTCATAACGTCAGTGCACAAATACAGAGCGGACCAATCAAAACCCCTAATGAGGTTATTAAGCTTCGTAAACTCGGCTTTACGAAAGCAGCGGACACGTTCGACAGACACTTCGACTGTAGGATGGTAGGAGTCCTCAGGTATAGTGAGCGGTAGGACTCGGGTTAACAACGCTATGGTCGGATCCGAGACAAAGCACAGATCAAGCAATCGACCCAAGGAATTTTTCACATGGTTGACTTGAGACAGGGATAGGTCTAGCAAGCCGTCGATAAAGTCATGTCGTGACATGGGCACAAGGTTATTAGACTCGTTTACCGAAGACCAAACAGTACCTGGCAAATTGAAATCACCAAGAACTATCATATGGTATCTGATAGCGAGGAAGAAACAGTTTTTAAAGCGGACAGGTGATGCTCGTATATTAAGATATCCAAGGAAGGTGGAATATACGAGCAAGTAATGAGAATGGAAAAGCCTGGGAGAATCAGTTTGACGCACAGGAATTCCAAGTCTTGTTGAACCTTACCATGAAATGTTCCGATGTGAAGTTTGAGTCCACTGCAATGAGGACCTAACCTTTACATCGAAATGAACAGTCATTTCTAAAAATTGTGTACTGACTTGCCAAAACCTCGGAACTAAGGATGTCCGGCTTTAACCAGGTATCGGTAATCACAACTACATGGGACGAGAATGCGAGACTCTTAAGAAAATGAGTGCTGAGCTTACTAAGCAAGCCTTTAGCATTCTGGTAGGCAACTAAAAGAGAGGAAGCTAGTTTTTTGGATGGGTGTTAGTAAAGGGGTAAGATGAGGGTGGAGAGGGAGCTACTAGGATTACTAGGAAGCCCCCTTTTCCTATTATTATCCTTAGCTTTGTACTTTTTCACGACAAAGTGCTCCGCCCAAAATTTTGCAGAGCAAATGCTTTCGAACTTAGTTTAGCAGACGATTATCTTAAAGGAATCAATCTCTTAGGCATAAGAGAAATTAGACTTCTCCACCTTTAAGCCATCGGCTTTTATTTTGCTTTGAATAAAAGCAGTTACATCGTTAGATGTAAGTTCAGGGAAAACCGCTTTGGTGGGACTTCCACCAGTGGTTTTGGCACCACAGGCCTAGTACCTCTGATGGCAGTATCCGGTGGTCCTGGACATCTATTAGGTGGTGGGAGCGAAACTGATGGTATTTCTAGCTGTTACCCTTACCCAAGTTACCCTTGGAGTTTCAAAGGCTGTAAACTGCTGAACTGAGTGTCCATGGCCAAGAGCCGATCTTATTGCTGTTTAAAGCCTACGATCAGCTCTTTGAAGCCTTTCCGCGTCAGCCTCATGAACACTTTCGTTAATAGAGAGAGAGAGTGATAAACGGCAAAAGCTACCACTAGCCGACGCACAAAATTAATCAAATAAGTTGTGTTTTTACACAATTATTAAGCATGCACCCGCGGTAAAGATTGATTTTAATTTTATTTAGTAGGATAGTTAACTTAAAGATAAAAAAGCAAAGGAAACTTGGCATCGTATGATATAGGAGCTTTAGCTAGCCGCCCCCCTACTCTCAACAACGAAAAAATACACCAAGTACCAGTGTCTTCATGGATGAAAGGGTTCAACCGCTGAAGACTAGGACCAACTCTAGATCCTTTCCGAACTTTCTCGATTTCCTCACGATACTCGTGATGTTGGATAACTTCAACAATTTTGCGAAAGGCTTCATCATACTCGGTCGGTGAAACCGTTTTTTCAAACGTTATGCTCGGGTTCTTACATTTTCTTATAAAGCGGAACATATAACAAAACACTCTAAGCAGCTTGAGGTGTGACGAGAATCCCTCGATGACATCTACCAAATCCGAAATTTCCACAGCCTAATGGTCCCTTAAACCAGATTGACTCGACGATTTCCTTGACGTCACAACCTCGATGTCACCGATAGTATGTTCCGTTTTGTCGCTCGGAGACCCATGACTTCATTGTCAATTTTAAACTGAAAAGCAACTTCCTTAGGCAACCATGAGATTCCTAACGCCTTAGTCGATTCTGAATCTGAGATCGTTATGGGCTTGGCTGTGCTCTCAGATACGGTGAGTTCGAAAACCACTTCGTTAACTCAAACCCTGCGGTCTGAAGAACCTGAGATACTTCGGACTTTATTGAATGATAGCCTCAAAGACTCAGTTAACCTTTTTAAACACCGGATAAGCAAAAAGGGGGCTGATCCAGTCCCATCAGTCACGGTGCTAAGCTTGTATAGTCTCAAGGACTCAGATGGTTCTCTTCTCCACACTATCATCTGCCTATCCGCTTCATTCACCATCACTTGGCGAGGCATCTTTTTTACAGGCAGTCAGGACGAACCTGTGCAGACGGAAGTGGAGCAGCGTTGAGTATAATTCCTCTTGAAAGGTCGGTCCGATCATCAGAATCTCATTGAAGGCTACACGACGCGAAGCTTGGTGGACGTACTTTGGGACCGAAGGACACACTGATTTGGAATTACGTAGTGTGGAGTAGAAGGAACCGTATTGTCAGTCGGCGACATATGACCTAGGGAGAGGTACTCTTCAATGAATTCCAAGTACATTTTCTTCAACTCAGGGTCACGAGACAATCTTCTTCGAGCGACAAAAACCGCCGTTTAGCAACATCAAAGGAGTTACACAAACAATTTGGATCCGATTTAAACGGCAGCCTTATTTCAAACCGACTTGATGGGTGTTCAGTCGCAGATTTATGCATTAATTAATATTACATAATATACACTTATCGAATAAGTCAGGTCGATCCATGTAACGGGAGACATAATAACAAACGACAAAGCATTGTAGCTGAGTCAACAAAAACCGCTTCTGCAGCAATTTCTGCCAACGATGCGATCGCTCTACAGAGGGCAATAACACTGGTGCAATTGCTGACTTTCACAATTGCCCAATAACATATTAAATATCAATATCATATTAAATCCAAATTAACTCAACGTTAATTCCAATTCCCTTTTACGATATTCTTACTAGACTCAGCATTTCCTGTACCTTTTTTTACCTATTAATATAATTTAAGTTTTTTGAATAAAATCAGTTCTCTACAAACTGCAATCATCAGGGGCTGTCGCCGTGTCTTTAGACCCTCATTTTCTCACCGTAGGAAACTCTCTCCACAGTCCAACTGGTTCAAGTTCTAGTTGCGACGACAAAATTGTAAACGGTTTATGTATCGTTGCATACCAAATCACACACACACACAAACACACATTCAAATTTGGTGACCCCGACGCAGGAAATCCTTTACAAACTGCCCAACAAGCGACAGGAAAAGTATACAACCTGCAAATCACACTGAAGAAGTCAGTCAGACTCTTCAACACAGACTGCCAACAAGCCACATACTTACGGTAGAATCTCCTACCAGTAAGGATCACAATTTGGCAGATCTGTCATTTTCAGATTATCAGCCAACAAGATCAACGATAAATAAGATCAAGGTCACACGTGCTTTTCACCATTGAAAACAGCACAAAACCTCCATCCAAGACGTTGACTGTACTTTCACTTTGACCAACATCGGTTGCGAATAGGAGCGTATCCAGCTGTAAAGCAAATAAAACACTCTAAAGGGGGCAAAGCAATAAGTTAGAGACAACATGGATTCACACAACGAGGAACACGCTGCAAGAAATTGGAGATGAAATTTCGAAGAGCATTAGGAACTTCAAGAAAGACTCCCCAAAAACAAAGTTCTCGAGGATGCATGGAATCGGTTTAGCGAAATTGACACCAAGCTATCGAAAGCATACAAAACATACATTACGGTAAATCCCGTGAGTACCTAGGTAAAACACTAAACACATACGTTGCGATCTTTACCGAAAGCATGGACAAGCTAAATCAGGCATCAAGTGCTCATGTGGGACAAAATGTCGAAACACAGCAAATTGCCTTCACTATGTCGCCGACAAAAGGCCATAGTAGTCCATAAAACGCATTCTGAGACAATTCTCAGAGGCGGGAGGACGCACATCAAGTGATTTGATAAAATCACTATGGACTCAAGCACAAGAAGTCCATTTCACTATGAATATGATAACCCAACAGAAGGAGGATACGACATGGAAGCCTACCTGACCCTGGAAAAAGAGGCACAAAGAGCATTGGCAAAACCAGCCACATCAAGCAATGGATGTCACTAATAGAGCCTTGTTCGAGCAATCATTGGGAACCTCAAAGGAAAAACGTTCGTTCTCTTTCGTAGTGACCAGACGTGTTTTTGTTTTGCGCTCCGCATTTTCCTTTTGTTTAACTTAAACAGCCGGTGTTTTTTATCTATAATTTAACTCTCTTACTAACATACATTAAAATCATTCTTTTACCGCGGGTGCATGCCTGTTAATTGTGTAAAAACACAACTTATTTAATAAATTTTGTGCGTCGGTTAGTCGTGTGTTTGTGTTGTTGCTTTTCGTAAGTACGCCCTCTCATTACATTTAGCCGCTCTTTGTCGTATTTATTGCCTTCTATCACTCTCTCTATCACCTAACTCTCAATAACTGTTCTTTCGCTCTCGCTCTTGTAACCTTTTGTGCAGTAACGCTCTCACTTATAAGCTGTTGCTGCAACCACTCTCCTCTCTCTCTTTTTTTCCGATTTCGCTTTAAGCATTGCTCTAAGCATTTGCTCGGCACAGTGGTCTGATTGCTATTTGTTTTGAACTTTTTTTTTCCCGAAATAAAAAAAAAATAAAAGACATAAATATGGAATTTTCTGTCGTCTGTGCCAAAAAAACCTGCAAGAAGCAGATCACCCATGACCAGCCCAATATCCCCTGCTGGCTTTGCGAAAGCGTAGTGCACGCAAAATGTGTAGGGATCTCGGGCCGTGTAGGAGACGCCATTTCCCAAAACAACGGCCTACATTATAGTTGTGAGGAATGCCGTGCTGTGGAAAACGACATGCGTTCGTTCATGAGGCAGACGCGGAGTGGCTTCAAAGAGCTGATCGTGGGCTTTAAACAGCAGTACGATCGGCTCTTGGCCATGAACACTCAGTTCAGCAGTTTACAGCTGCTGGCTGAGTCTCCGAGGCGCAAGAAGTCTACTCCGCGGGACTTGCAAGTGCCGACTGCCTCATGTCCGCCGGCATCCGAAAAACTTACTCCGACCACTCCCTTAGTGCAGCAGTTGATTACGTTTGCTACTCCAAGGGCAACGATCGCTGCTGGTGATGCAGATTCGGGAGCCGAATGCGTCACTTCGGAGAGTATGCAGTTAGAAATGTCTGTAGAGTCCGTGTCCGTCGAGTCCGCACCCAACCCCTTAACTATCCCCTCAGTTTTGCTCCCCACCAGCTAATAGATGTCCAGGACCACCGGATACTGCCATCACAGGTACTAGGCCTGTGGTGCCAAAACCACTGGTGGGAGTCCCACCAAAGCGACAAGTTTTTGTCTCGCGGCTAGCCCCTGACCTCACATCCAATGATGTGACCGCTTTTATACAAAGCAAAATAAAAGCCGTCGGCTTAAAGGTGGAAAAATTTAACTTTTCTTACGCCAGGGAGATATCTTCCTTCAAGATAAGCGTCTCCCCAACTCAATTTGAAACCATTTGTTCCGCCAAGTTTTGGCCAGAGCATTTGGTGGTTAAAGAGTTTAAGGCTAAGAAAAAGAATAGGCCCCCCATTACTCTTCCTAGCATTCAGACCAGTGCTCCATCTCTATCCTCATCTTCCACCTCTACTTCCACCCATCCAAAAAACTAACTTCCTCTCTTGTAGTTACCTACCAGAATGCTAGAGGCTTGCGTAGTAAGCTCAGCACTCTTTTCCTTGAGAGTCTCGCATTCTCATCCCACGTTATTGTGTTCACCGAGACCTGGTTAAAGCCGGACATCCTTAGTTCCGAAGTTTTGGCAGGTCGGTACACAATTTTTAGAAATGACCGTTCGTCTCGACGTGGAGGTGGGGTCCTTATTGCAGTGGACTCAAATTTCACGTCGGAACATTTCATGGTCCAGGTTCAACAAGACCTGGAATTCCTGTGCGTAAAACTGATTCTCCCAGGCTTTTCCATTTTCATTACTTGCTCGTATATTCCACCTTCCTCGGATATCTTAATATACGAGCATCACCTGACCGCTTTAAAAACTGTTTCTTCCTCGCTATCAGATAAAGACCATATGATAGTTCTTGGTGATTTTAATTTGCCAGGTGCTGTTTGGTCTTCGGTAAACGAGTCTAATAACCTTGTGCCCATGTCACGACATGACTTTATCGACGGCTTGCTAGACCTATCCCTGTCTCAAGTCAACCATGTGAAAAATTCCTTGGGTCGATTGCTTGATCTGTGCTTTGTCTCGGATCCGACCATAGCGTTGTTAACCCGAGCCCTTCCGCTCAGTATACCTGAAGACTCCTACCATCCTACATTCGAAGTGTCAGTCGATATTGGCCCTACTGTATTGGATCGAATGAGTAGGCTATCCGAACGTGTCCGCTGCTTTCGTAAAGCCGAGTTTACGAAGCTTAATAACCTTATTAGGGATTTTGATTGGTCCGCTCTGTACTTGTGCACTGACGTTATGAAAGGCACACACATTTTTTACAATGTACTTGACACATTTTTTGATTTCTTGTGTCCCACTTTCTTGTCCGGTTAGATCTGGAAAACCTCCTTGGTTTACCAAGGAGTTATCCAGTCTAAAAAATTTAAAATCAAGACTTTATAAAAAATTTCGAGAAGTTGGTTCTCCTCTCTTCTCTTTCTCACTATGTAATAGCTCGGTCAAATTTCTCCGTTCTTAACGCTCAATGCTATAAGAACTACCTATCTCGATGCAGGATACGATTTTCACAGGACCCTAAACAGTTTTACAGCTTCGTAAATAGTAAGCGTAGAACGTCCGTACATCCATCCTCGTTATCTTTTCTCAATATGTCAGCAAACAATGATCAGGCAATTGCCGATCTTTTTGCCAAATTTTTCCAAACAACCTATTCTCATGAAAGCTACTCTGGTCAGCCGTATCCATACAGTTTACCAAGGTCGAATGGCATCTTCAGCCCCTTGTTAAATGAAAGCTCACTGCTTCATGATCTTCGACTAGTTAAGCCGGTGTTTTCACCAGGTCCCGACGGAGTTCCCGGCTGTGTACTCAGGTACTGTTCCGACGCTCTGTGTGGACCCTTGCTTAAACTATTCACCCTATCTATTAACTCTTCATGCTTCCCCCCATCTGGAAGGAATCTTTTATTATTCCGCTCCATAAGAAAGGTAGCAAGTCTGATGCAAATAATTATAGGGGTATATCTAAGTTATCCGCTATTCCTAAAATGTTTGAAAAAATTTTAACTCCGCACTTGCAACATCTCTGCAAATCACTTATATCTCCGTCCCAGCACGGATTTATAAGGCGACGATCAACAACCACAAATTTATTAGAGTTTACCTCTTTTATCATTAAAGGCTTTCAAGGTAACTTGCAGACGGATGTCATTTACACTGATTTTAGTAAAGCATTTGATTCTGTAAACCATTCCCTTTTAGCACAAAAACTTGACCTTTTAGGGTTTCCGCCTAATCTCTTGAGATGGATTTCTAGCTACCTTTGTTCTAGGTCTCAAAGAGTCCTCTTCAAAAACTCCTTCTCTTCACCTGTTAAGGTTACTTCTGGAGTACCACAGGGCAGCCATCTAGGCCCCCTACTATTCACACTCTTTATTAATGATCTGCCTTCAGTATTAACAAACTCTCGAGTACTCATGTATGCGGATGATGTTAAACTTTGTGTCCAGTATAAGGACATTTCATTTCACTCTCGCTTGCAATCCGATCTCAATAACTTTCAATCATGGTGTTGTGCAAATATGTTACACCTAAATGCCTCGAAATGCAAAGTAATGACATTTCATCGCTCCAGCCCCCTATTGGCTCCTTATAGCCTCTGCGGTGGTTCTCTTGAGAGAATTACCTTGGTTGATGATCTTGGTGTTAAATTAGACCCAAAGTTGAAGTTTTCTGAACACATTTCTACCATGGTAAATAAGGCCATGGGTGTGCTTGGGTTTATAAAGAGGTGGTCAAAGGAATTTGACGACCCCTATATAACGAAGACTCTCTATATCTCGCTTGTTCGTCCGATTTTAGAATACGGCTCTTGTGTATGGTGCCCCCAGTACAAAGTACACCAGGACCGTATAGAATCAGTCCAGAAAAACTTTTTACTTTTTGCTCTGCGTGGCCTTAACTGGGATGCAGGTGTGAGACTGCCATCTTATCCTCGTAGATTGCTTTTAATAAACCTTCCAACCTTAGTTAGTCGTAGAAAAATGCTTGGTGTGATTTTTATGCACAACCTGATCAAGGGTGATGTAGATAGCCCTGACTTGTTGAGCCGCATAAACTTTACGATTCCTATTAGATCTACTAGAAACTTCATTCCTCTTTTCCTTCCGCTTTGTAGATCGAATTATTCCTTGCACGAACCATTTAGGGTACTTTGCTCGGACTTCAATTCCCTTTACCACATAATATCAACTACTAATTCCCTTCCTCTTCTTAAATCACTAATACTAACATACCTTTCCCGTAATTAGTTATATTTTTTAGCTATCTTTGCCTGCTTAGCTCTTTGAGTTGTGTTTAGCTCTAATTTTCCTCGAATTTTAGTCTAACACCTATCTTTCCTGCATGCTCGCGATCGGTTCGGTAACACGCGTCGCGCGTCATGCGGCAGCGCCCCTCGGTCGGTTGGGCGGGAGGAGGGCTGCGTTTCTGCCTGGGTTCCGCGCGTAACAGGCTTCGGCTTGGTGTCGCATGGGCCACTTGATGGTGCAGTCATTGCATATCAACGTCCAGACAAAAAAAAAAAAAAAAAATACAGTCCTTGGACACCAGGAAAAACCTCTACGAATGCGATGAGTTTCGCTCCAAATCGCCATCAGAACGACTAAATTGGGTGCAAAAGAAAAAATTGTTTGTCAACTGTTTTAAAATAAGCCACAAAATGCCAATGTCGGACATGCCTCAAGTGCGACAAAAAGCATAACACGCTGTTGCATGTAGAGGCCGCATCAGGTGCAACCACAGAGCCAAGAGCACCGACGGTTGGTGCAGCAAGTAACAATAATTACAACCTAATAGCTAAAGCAAAAGTAGCAGTAGAAGTACCAGAGTGCCAATATACGAGCTTTGCTGGATTCAGGATCACAGATAAACTTGATCTCTGAACGAATGGCATCAATGTTGTCAGTCAAACTTAATGATGCAGCATTAGGCATCGGTGGATTTGGAGGTCAGTCAAAGACCAGCAGAGCACGAGTAAATGCTATAATAAAATCCCTTCACGGCCGATTTACGCAAAGAATTCTTATTCGTACTACCTCAGACAATTTCTGATCAACCAGCGTAGGCACTCGATGCAATGAACTTAAACATACCAAACAATTTCCCACTGGCAGATTCGGTTTTCCATACAACAGGAAATGTCGACATGCTCATCGGAGCAGAGCACTATTATTAGCTACTACTCCCAGATCAAAAACAGTCAATAACAGGAGGCCCTTGTGGCAGGAAAAAATCAAGTCTGCACACAACTCCTCATCCATTTGTGCAATTGGACTCATTGAGCTAGTGGAAAAATTCTGGACTCTGGATAACTTAGAGACGGAAGAAAAACCACGCACGCCAATCGAAGCAAATTGCGAAGCTCACTTTATACAGAACTTACAAACAGCATGGGATGGTAGGTTGATAGTAAAACTCCCATTTTCCGAACACTCTTCAGCCCTGTGGGGAGGGGGGGGGGTCTTTGGAAACTGCAACGAAAAGATTCCTGGCATTAGAGCGACGGATTTCACCAGACACCTGGAAAGGCTATGTGGAATTTATGAATGAATATGAAGGACTTGGACACATGAGGATGGTCCCAGCAACTCAAGTGCCGGAGAGACACTACTTCATACCACACCTCTGTGTACTCAAACCTGAGAGCACAAGCACCAAGTTACGGGTCGTATTTGATGCATCATGCATCATGCATCAACAAGCGTAAAGTCTCTAAACGACATTCTGCATGCCGGACCCACAGTTCAGAGTGAACTTATGTCCATTCTACTACGTTATCATATATATAAGTACGTATTCACAGCGGACATCGAGAAAATGTACCGATAAGTGTGGCTAAATCCCGAGGATAAATTTCATCAGATGATAGTCTGGAGAAACAATCCATCTGAAGATATCAGGATATCTGATATCGCTTAAAAACAGTCACATATGGGACCACATCTGCTCCATTCCTGGCAACGAAATGTCTGGATCATTTGGCAACTCGGAGCCAAAACAGATTACCTATTGGATCTGCTGCATTGAAGAACGATTTCTATGTGGACGATTGTCTCACTGGCGCGGATACTATTCAAGAAGCAATACAAGTTAAACAAGATCATAATAAGATATTGCTACCTTTCGGGCTTAAACTTCGCAAATGGTGCTCCAACAACGACCAGCTCTTGCAAGGAATCCCTAAAGAGGACGTTGTCAACGACGTCAAGCTAGGTGAGACATTAGAGCAATACAGCGTGAAAACGCTCGGTCTCATTTGGATGCCAAAACAAGACCAACTGCGAGGACAAACAACAAAAGGCCAAGCAACACGCAAGACCAAAAGGGTCGTGTGCTAAGAATTGGTCCAAATCTTTGACCCACTGGGTCTCTGTGCACCAGTGGTAGTCAAGGCAAAAATATTTATGCAACAACTGTGTTAGCTTAAACTCGATTGGGACGCTAAACTGCCAATACAACTCCAAAACGAATGGAAGTAGTACCGGGAGGACCTACAATCTTTAAACTCAATGGAGATTCCCTGGCACATATGTGATGGGAAAGTGCCAGTCACCCAGGATCTACATACCTTTGTAGACGCATCGGAACGAGCCTATGGCGCGGCAGTGCACGTACGAGCCACCTACAAAAACAATCAGGTCTCTGTACGACTATTATGCTCAAAGTCTCGAGTAGCACCCACCGCCAAACAATCCCTACCGCACCTAGAACTGTGCGCTGCAGTTTTGGGTGCCGAGCTCACCAATCGATTTAGAAGGGATCTCCATATGAACCTTGACACAGTTTCAGGAAGCTTCTGGACTGATTCCACCGTTGTACTGTCCTGGATTAACGCATCGGCGTCCACATACCACAGCTTCGTAGCAATTCGAATCGCCAAAATCCAGGCATTGACTAACCAACTACAGTGGCGTCATGTTTCATCAGCAAACAACGCAGCAGATGTCCTTTCAATAGAAATCCTAGAAAGCAAGCTAAGGGATCATAGCCTATGGCTATACGGACCATTATTCTGGCACGGATCAGGAGATAAATGGAAAAAAACAGCCATCATTGAGCCCAGCAATCTCGAGAGAAAGTCTAAGCATGTCCGCTTGCCAATCGCATCTAGCCCTCTTGGAGAAGAGATATATACATGCAGACACAGCAACTCGTTCAACAAACTACAACGTATTGTAGCGTACATGTTTCGCTTCTGCTACAAAACTAAAAGAGCACCTACAACGACACTTTGCGCAGGAGAACTAAGGCGTGCTCGCACTATGATCCTACGAACGATTCAACAAGTTGAGTTCACAGCGGATTTGAAACAGTTAAAACGCTATAAAACAGTGGATAAAAAGAGTTAGATCATTTCTTTATCTCCCATACTAGGAGATGATGAACTTATCCGATTTGGTGGAAGACTAGAAGAAGCTCTAATTCCGTTCAACGCAAAACATCCAATCCTGCTACCGTACAACGACCCAATAGTCAAAATGATCATGAGGAAAATCTGCATTGCGATGCCCAAGCATTAAGGGCAGTTGCAATACAACAATATTGGATTATCAACGACAAGACGATGGCTAGAAGCATCATACATAGCTGTATTAAATGCACCAGAGCCAGACCAAAGCAGATGCACCAGATCATGGGCAATCTTCCAGCACAAAGAGTCACGCAAGCACGCCAATTCCTTAATGCAGGCGTTTACTACTGTGGACCAATTATGATCCACCATAAAATCCGCGGAAAACGGCCATTCCGGCGATTCCTTAGCAGACGTGGGAAGTGTCAGACTATTCATTGCGACAACGCAACAAATTTCGTCGGCGGAAATAACAAGCTAAATTGGAATTGGAAGAAGCAATATTTAGCGAAAAGGCACATGCTCTGATCACAAATCATTGCAACAAAAAACAAGTGGATTTTAAATTCATTCCTCCTCGGGCCCCATTGTTTGGCGGCCTCTGGGAAGCTGCGGTAAAATCAGCGAAAAGGCTGCTAGTTACAACCACAGAAACAGCATCCTTGACGTTTGAGGAGCTGAACACAGTCATAATCGAAATTGAGGCAATTCTCAACTCCCGTCCCATGACTCCAATGTCAAATGATCCAACGGATACAAGTGCGCTTACTCCAGGGCATTTCCTGATTGGTGAACCTTTGACCGCAGCACCTGACGTCAACACAGATCGTCAAGAAAAAACTCTGGTTAAGCGCTTGGTGTCACGCTTAAAACATGCATTTAGAAAACAATGGTCTACGGAATACCTCCACGAACTACAACTCGACATAAATGGAAAACCACCGCTCCGAACGTGACCGAAGGATTATTAGTTTTGGTGAAGGAAGACAACCTTCCATTAATGAAGTGAGTCAATGGCCAATGGGTCGCATCATCAAAACTTATCCTGGGCAAGACAACCATAAACGAGTGGTTGATGTCAAAACACCGTCCGGTGTATAAAAACGCCCCATCAGTCGTCTCGCCCCATTATTCTCAGAGGAGGCAGCAACAAAACGCTCCAAAAAAGCTATTAAAGACATTGCGGAAATAGAGGAGCCGCCAATACAGCGAAAAGGTTATTATTACCTACACTAATATCCACATTGTTAGTGTTACTTCTCATGCTGCCATTAGCATTTTCACAATCATTAAATGTGACGCAATTTGCAAACAAGCCTGGAATATTCTATGAGAAACTTGGAACCTTAAGAATGACCACTTCCGAATGGATCATGATTATATACTACAACTTGGATCCATATTGGAAGGATATGCAAGTCATGTCAGCCGGAATGTCCGCACTAAGACACATGTGCCCTGAACTAAAAAATTTTCCATCGTTGAACTCCATATTTCAACACTTTCAACATTTGTAAAAATAACTACAAACAGGAAATGTGCTAATGAAAGCATCTCGACAACGCAGGTCACCGCTGGGTATAGTAGAAAACGTGGCACACTAGCTGTTCGGTGTACTTTGCTCTACGTATGCTGAGAAAATGGCCGAAGTAATCAAAAAGGTACAAACCAACAAAAAATTTCTGCTAAATCTACTACGAAATCAAACGTCAATTGTCGACTCCACAATGAACGTAATCAAGAAGGATAAGTCAGCCATAGGCAACCGCCTATTTGAACAACAAGTGGCAGCAATCAGCCGAGAAAGAGGAACGTATCACGGCGATCATCTAACTCAGTCATACCTAAGGCTCGCAGCACAACTAACTCTGCTGACAACGAGTCTTCAACGTATGCAGTCCGACATATCTGATGTAATAACACTACCCGACAAAATCGAACTTTTTTTTCCTCAAGGATCCAAACCGACTTTTTCTGATAGATATGGGGCTTTAAATTTTTTTTAAGAATAATGGTTTTTTTTATATGGCAGAACTTTTTTTTGAAGGTTATTTGGTTATTTTGGTATTTTTTTTGTAAGCTTTTTTCAGAGGTAGCGCTTGTTTTTTTCACATAACTCTAGTATCTTACGTCTGGTTGTAAAGAACTTCGCTATTTTGAAAAGATAATTAAAACAGAAGTTAAGCCCAAACACTTTGTGATTTCAGCTTACCGACTGGGAATTATAAAGCATTGAAATGCAAAAATGATGATTTATGCGCGGTATTTTTTTATGAAATTTTGACTTTAAAAACTCAGGAAAAGTCGAAAAAAAATTATATCCTGTGTCCTCTATTTTTTGTGTATAGGTGCATTAATTTGGCGTCGTTTAAGGTATCGCTCATTACCTAGCTTTTGGAAGGATGCGGGCCCAACTGCCAATTGGGAACAAAGCAAACGAAAAAGGGTTGTACATTTGGTACCTGATCGCGATCCCAATTCTCGAATTGGCAGTTGGGCCCGCAACCTTCCAAAAGGTATTTTTTTTTTTTTTTAATATCATCAAACCATTTCTAAGAACCAAGTCTTTAAGAAAAAGTTGGTTTTGTTCCTTGAGGAAAAATCGTGTCGGGTAGTGTAATCAAGGGGTGCCACAGAAATCACTAGTGAAATGGGAAACCGCGCAGAGGATTTCCGCTTTAAAATTTCCGCCGTGCCACAGAATTCCGAGCGATTTCATTTTTCTTAGCATTGTCACTAACCAAATTCAAACTAAGGCTAGGGTTGACACCTTTCAAGATTCAATTCGAATAGGGTTCATTTTACAGTTCTATTGATTTTATCATATCAAAACAATTGGTTTTTCTTTTTTTCTTTTATGGTATAAAATAATTGATTTTTCAAAGCTGTACTTTTATAATTTCAAAGCAAAAAAACATCCCATATCGACCGAGTCAAACAAAACAATGTACTCGGCAACTCTAGAAGTTGTCTTGCAACTCTCCGTGAATGGCAGCAATCAGCTGTTCAAAAAAACCCACATCTGAATTTTGCGGTAAACTTTATTAAAATGCTTTTACCGAGACTGTTGGCCATCGAACTACGGAGGCAACATATTAGAATACAAACCTTGCAGCGCAGGCTTCTCAGATGCGCATCGGACTCGTTTTCACGTTCAGACGATACGTATGTGGTTTTTGCGATTGTCTTCTCAAACTACTGAAAATTTAGTTCATTACAATTACCAGTTTTTGGTATAATGATCGCTATGCCTTTATTTGTGCTGCCATGGGTCTCCACTTAGCCGAACAGGGGTTTTTGACATAAATACAATGGCAATAATGTGTAGAAATGTTTTGTTAGTTCTGTTTTGACATTTTGAATCGATGCCACCTGGTAGAACTACAAATGACTACAAATGTTTTCACAAATTGCACAAAAAGTATGCACACGCTTGACGTAAAGGAAGTTTTACTGCAATGAGCTATTTTTTGTAATGCTTAATTAAAGAACAACAGAATGCTTTCAATATAATTAATATTAAATATACTGCTCCGAATTCGACTTAAAAAAGGTGGCATTACTGTATTAACTTCGAAAGTCCGAATCGCCCTAGGAGGCCACCTCGGTCTGCAGCGGATTGAGAGCGGAATAGTTAAGTGAAAATTCAGTCAGCGGATTGGATAGTGATTTACAAAAATGCTTATTTTATTAACTTAACATGTATAATGTTTAATTACACTACTCGACAAAATCGAACTTTTTTTTCCTCAAGGATCCAAACCGACTTTTTCTGATAGAAATGGGGCTTTAAAATTTTTTAAAGAATTATGTTTTTTTTTTATGGCAGAACTTTTTTTTGAAGAATTTTTGAAGTCTGGTATTTTTTTTAAGCTTTTTTTCAGAGGTAGCGCTTATTTTTTTCACATAACTCTAGTATCTTACGTCTGGTTGTAAAGAACTTTGCTATTTTGAAAGGAACGCGATCAGGTAAAAAATGTACAATGTACATCGTTTTCTTTGTTCCCAATTGGCAGTTGGGCTCGCAACCTTCCAAAAGGTATTTTTTGTTCATTTTTTCCATATTTTAGGTTTGGTTAACAAATTTTATTTCATTTTGCAAACAATTAGTTGACATACTGTAACTTTTTCTTTCTGCTGTGGACCAAAATAGATTTCGGGATTTAACAATTTTTTATACCCGTACTCAAAAAAGAGTTAAGGGGTAACGCAGAGAAGGAAACGTTTCAGACCCCATAATGTATAGATATAGCCATTATATCGACTCGACTATTGATGCTGATCAAGAATATATATACTTTATGGGGTCGGAAACGTTTCCTGTCTGTCCGTCCGTTGTTGAGCGCCTGGATCTCCGAGACTATAAGAGTTAGGGTAACCAAATTTGGTTTCCAGATTAATGTGATACCACACTGCTATAAGTGTATTTCAATATTTCGCCGAGCCCCTTCCGCCCACACAAGAGACGAAAATCTGTGGCAGGCACAATTTTAAAGATACTATAAAACTAAAAACGTAGAGAATGCCCATATCTACCGGATTGCTTAATCTGAATCAGATCAGAATTTCCCCCTCGGAGAACTACCATCTTGCCGCGATGAGGGGGCTCAGCAAGCGTAAGGTACCCAAGAGCTATACCGGCTATACCCCAGCCGGGCAGGTCATGGGGGAGCGCCGAAGCCAAAAGTAGTTTAAAAAATCAGGAAAAGTCGAAAAAAAAAATGATATCCTGTATTCTCTATTTTTTTTGTGTATAGGTGCATTAATTAGGCGTCGTTTAAAATTCGTTAACCAAACATAAAAAAATTAACAAAAAATACCTTTTGGAAGGTTGCGGGCCCAATTGCCATGGCATCCATGGTTCGTTACAATCGTTTGGAAGTGCTATGAAAGAAGGACATGAGCTGCCGAACCGCAATTTCTTTGGAAAAGCGTATCGCCATAGAATAATATACTTTGCTATATCCTGCATAAGTTTTGCAGAGCGTTCATAAGCGAATTTTCAGAGGACTACATGTCCCCAAACAATCTTAACTCCGAGTTTTTGTGCCTGTGGGAATAGCCATTAACATTTTTATTTCCATTGGCTTATTTTAAAATTAAATAATACAATTTTTCATATTTTGTACTTTAAATGACAACATTTTTAAAAATTTCAGTGCTAGATAAAGAGATCCATAAACATAACCAACCTATAAATTGGCTTTATTGGTTTTTTTTTTTAATTTTTTGTGCTAAACAAGACATAAACAATGTAGATTCTACATCTTCTCCGCAAAGGTCACGCATGAATGAGTAGCGAAGTCTCATGCTGGAGGAGGTGGGGGAAGCCACTGAAAATTAATTTCTTTATTCTTTAATGATCTGATCTGATCCGGATTCGGCAATCTGGTAGGTATTTTTTTAGTTTTATCGTATCTTCAAAGTTGTGGGTACCACAGATTTTCGTCCTTTGTGGGGCCAAAAATGGCGTGACGAAATTTTGAAACACACTTGTAGCAGTGTGATATCACATGAGTCTGGAAACCAAATTTGATTTCTTATAGTCTCCGAAATCTAGGCGCTCATCAAGACGGACAGACGGACGGACGGACGGACATGGCTATATCGACTCGGCTATTGATGATGATCAAGAATATATATACTTTATGGGGTCGGAAACGTTTCCTTCTCTGCGTTGCACACATCCACTTTTACCACAAATCTAATATACCCCTTAACTTTTTTTTGAGTACGGGTATAAAAACATTACCTGGCCAGCATAAAAAAAATCCATTAGTTCTTAGTTAAAATTTTGCATGTCGGCATGCTTTGCATCTAATAGGCTCTTTACATTGGGACTGCGTCATGCTTCTTTGCGTCTTGCCGGAGACGCAGTTTTTTTTGTGCGTCTATTCGATATATTCGATTGCTTTTGCTCATTTTTGGGATTTTCTGCCTATCAGCGCAACTATCACCACTAATAACAACAAAAAATTGTAGATCAAAAATCAAATTTTGGCGCTAAAAATGTATGATTGTGCAAAAAGGTGAAAATATACATAGTCATTAAATAAAATACTTGAAACTGATTGTATTATTATCATATGAAATTTTTCTGACCCCCTGATGCCATTAAGACACTGCTGGAGACGAACTTCGGTGGTTTTCATAATTTGAAGAAGAACTCCCACAAACTCTACAATGAAATGTCTGAAAATAATATTTAAATATGAGAATCAATTCTTTTTCGTCCATTTTCCTGACGTCTTGCTTAATTCTGTTGATTTTCAAAAATTTGTGTATCTTTCCTTGTCATCAAACACCCAAATCCAAATTCAAGACGCACGTCTTCCAATGTAAACGCCTTTTCTGCTTCATTGCGTCTATGCCGATATCAATAGCAGACGCGCCCAGTGTAAAAAGGATATAAAGCTCACTTTTACCACTATCGAACTATCGCAAAAAAACCTCGTTAATCGAATCAGTGATGTTGCCATCGATACTATCGATAGTGGCTCGATGTTTTTGCAGCTCTATCAGCTACCACAACATTTAAAGAAAATTAGTAGTGCATCGCAATTAAGGAAAAAATTAAACTTGTTCTTAAAAACAATTAAGTAACTCATGTAATTACAATATAAAAATGTTTGAAGCATAACAAAAATACAATTAAATCAAAGAATAAATTAAAAAAAAAAAATATTTAACAAATTGGTTAAATAAGTTAATCAAACCAACTCATTTTATAAAAAAATAAAGAATAATTTTACTTTTACGGTTAATTTTTTGCGACTAGTGCATTAATTTATAAGAATCTTTCTTGTCGCACTAGGAAATAAGTAAATAAATAAATAAACCCGCTACACAGCAAACAAATTCTGCTCGGCGAAGAGGGCTGGTGCGAACCCAAAAGGGTCCCATCCCGGAACCGGGGTGGGTGGTAAATCGGCTCCCAAAACCGGTACTTTGGCAGAGTGGCAATGACTGTTGGTCAAGTTGCGGGGGCGAGTTGCCATCGACTAGCGCCCAAGCGAAAACTTTCACTTATGCCGAAAAACGGATCGCTGGCAATATCCTCTGTCGGCAGAATGCCACCAAGATGTCCAGCCCATCGGACCAATGGGAAGAAAGCGGTCTCCTCCAAGTGACCTCGTTCGCAAGATAGCCAGCGACAGGCCTCATAATAGGCTGCGATGCGTCTCGAAAGCCCAAAACCTACTGACTACATTAATACCATGAAAACCAACTGGGAAAAGTACAGTACAACAGTACTATCCCCCCCACACATCCTTTCCAAACGGAATATAAGCTGGGCAATAAACAGCTTTGAACCGTACAAATCCCCAACTGCAAAAGGCCGGAGACATGGTTATCAACTGGCTTTAATGTATCTTCAGAAAGATACTCATAGTGGGGAAAATTCCTCCCAAAGCAGGGAAAACCTTACACACAACCCCAAAAGACTTCAGACCAATCAGTCTTTCGTCCTTTCTTCACTAAACCTGTGAGAGACTACAGCTGAGAACCATAAATCCTCAGTTACAGTTACTCAGGGCTGCAAAGTGGTGGCATATGCAGACGACGTTGCCATTATTTTCTCGAAAAAAATTCCCTCAGAATCTTTGCGATCTAATGACCGCAAAGCTCGCGCGACTTTCATAATGAACAAAGTCACGCGGACTGGGAGTTTATCCCTGGAAAACGGAACTTGTGTTGTTCACAACCAAATACAGTAGTCGGGCGGAGAGAAGAAAACTCTCGTAGTGAAATTACCCCAATCCACGGTGAAACAGGATATGCTAATGGATGCGTGGCCGAGGGGGAGTTCGGTGCAGTACATGCAAACTCTGGATACCTGTCGACCTCCAGTTTAAATCAGGCTTCCCGAGGCAAGCGGATTATGCCTCGGGCGACTATCCCCTTCCATCCTACTCGTGGGAACTATATGCCCTAACAAAATATCAAAACAACAAAGGAGCTCGGTACTTCTCCTAAAGTACCGGAGGGACAAGCCAATCCCTCTACATCAACGCCTGGGAAACCAGGTCCTAAGAAGACGGGGAAGGAGACTCAATCGGTCCGCCGTCTTCTAGCTTTCATTGTCAAACGACGACCCTGACTTCAGGTCGTCGGTGAAGGAGAAGGAGCACAGGCTTTGGGCCAGCTCAATTACCCCGAATTTCCAGGCAGCCAAAGCTGGAAAGGGCGAAGCCAAGGCCCCGACCAAGCGGCACCGCTCAGCAGATGGTCCCGCTCAATAGCCAGGCCATGCCCAGCAAGCCAAGCGGGCGAAAACCAACCCGGCGCAGATGGTTTGCTGTGGTGGCGAGGGGCAAGACCCTAATTGGAGTCCTGGACAGGGGCGCCAAGGACGGTAATGTCCCTCGGGACAAATGGCATCTGGTCGATGCAGAGCTCCAGGACAGATTTGCCTGCCAAGATGCCCGCTCGGCGGCCCTCTACACGAAGGCAGTTTCTTGCAAAAAGAGAGTTGCACTTATTTTTGCTCCCAAATTTCAGCAACGAAGACCAGCGGTGAGCCTCGAAGGCCAGGAGAGCTCACTGAGGATGTGCTCCACATACATGGGTCACGCCCAACCTGACCCTCCTCCACTCGCGCCCCTAAGAGCTCTCATCGCAGACTGCGAGGCCAAGGACTTCGGCCTAATTGTGGGATACGACGCCAACGCACACCACAGTCAGTGGGGAAGCACTAACACCAATGAACGGGGTGAGTCCCTTTTCATCTATATACTGACCATTTAGATGGTCGTATTAAACCGGGGGAACGATCCCACCTTTATTATTAAAAATTGCGAGGAGGTCCTGGACCTCACACTTGCCTCTCACACGATACAGAATAACATAGTATCCTGGAAGGTCCTTGAAGAACACTCCTTCTCGGACCACAGGTACGTGGAAACTGTTTTCTCATTCTCCATACCGAGCACAGTCCTATTCCAGAATCTCAGGCGGACAAACTGGACTCGTTACACAGACCACCTGTGCCGTATTCTCCCTAAGTCCCCCCCGTGGAAGATATCTCACGGGAGAACACGACCAATCTGATGAAAACATTTACCGAAGCCTGCAATGCGGCGCTTGACAAATCCTGTCCCCCTAGTAAATAGAGGGGCCGGAAGAAGCCTGACTGGTGGACTCCGAAACTGGGGGAACTCCGGAAAGCCTCCCGGAGACTCTTCAACAGAGCCAAAGCTCTAAATGTTGAGCAGAACTGGTCCGAGGTCAGTCTGTCAACCTATAACAAGGAACTTAGGAAAGCCAAACGCGCCTCATGGCGTAAGTTCTGCAGTAAAATCGAAAGTAACTCCGAAGCTTCACGCTTGCGCGAAGTCGACCCCAACCTTGGGTTACCTGAAGAACGCCGATCAGTCATGGACGACGTCCAGCAATGAATCGCTTAACCTTCTCCTCAACACAAACTTCCGAGGTGTGCATCATCCCAGCCCAACTGATTCACGCCGGACAAAGGGCCATACTGGCTCAAACAGATTAACAAGGGAGTCTTCTCTCACGGACAAATCCCCGACACATGGGTTCAGACCAAAGCAGTTTTTATACCCAAGCCAGGTAAACCCTCGCACACAGCCCCCAAATATTTCAGACCTTTCTTTTAAGAAGATGGAACGGCTTTTAGGGCTGCATCTCAGGGCGGTTCCCCCAATCTAATCTCTGATTCTCAGCACGCCTATCGGAAAGGAAGATCCACTGATACGGCCCTACATGCGATTACATCGATCATTGAAACGTCCCTTAGCTGTGAGGAATACACATTGGTGGCCTTCCTTGACATAGAAGGCGTTTTGAACAACATCATCCCGACCGCCATCACGGGTGCACTGACGGACCTGGGAACTCATTCCCGGACGGTGAGTCTCATCGATCAGATGCTTCAATGCAAGACCGTTGAGGCCTCACTGGGGACGTCAACTTCAACCAGGTTTGTCAGCAGAGGTACGCCACAGGGAGGAGTCCTCTCGCCCCTCCTATGGAACGTAGCAGTAAATGAACTGCTGTGGGAGATAGATGGGGTTGGATGTCACGTGGTGACGTACGCTGATGATGTTGCCATAGCATTCTCTGGGAAATTTCCACAGTTGCTATGCGAGTGAATGACAAGCACTCTCATGAAACTGTCCCAGTGGGCAGACAAATGCGGGATAGGTTTTTATCCGTCTAAAACGGAACTAGTACTCTTCACCAGGATGTACAAGATTCCGACACTGACTCCCCAAAACTCTGTGGGGAAGCGCTAGTTTTTAGCAATAATGCCAAGTATCTTGGCCTGCTCCTCTATAGGAAGTTCGATTGAAAACTGGAAAACGGGCTTTATTTATTTTCTATTATATTTCTTTACTTAATAAACTGATCAAAAAAAAAAAAAAAAAAAAACCTTATATAGTCCGGTGGCTATATACCGCCATCATACGACCAATCCAAATGTACCGAGTGGTTGTATGGTGGCCAGGACTGGACAAGAAAACTTGTCTTAGCAAACTCAGCCGTGTCCAACGCATGCATAACGGGTGGACTACGCACAACCCCAACCGAAGCCCTCGATACCATGTTGTACCTTCTCCCTGTGAACCCATGGGGAAAAAGGTGGCATCGCTGAGTCAGGAAGGAGTCGATCTCCTTCCAGGGCGGCACCTCCTTTTTGTCCGTTACGGACGCTTCTCATAACGCCCGGCTCAACTTTGGCAATTTGGAAGCACAGATGGTCACAAGGATACTCTCCCAATTGTCGATGCAGACGTTGGAAACAGCTAGTGCATTTAGGACCCCCTGCATCGTACTTTGTAGATCCTTCAAAGCACGACTGCACTCGGAAGTTACGCGGGGCAAGAATGTTTGCAAGGATGTTTATCTGGTTGGTAACCAGAAGCCGATTGTTCTCATATCGGCTATGGAGGGCTAACCATGCGGACTCGAAACCGTCATTGGTGAGGGGGATTTCTCTACGATGGCCTTCGGATCGCCCCGGGTCTTCTCGGTGAGGTAGTACAGCTTCTCTACCGGAGACAATCTAGGATTGTTGATCACGACCGCAGTGAACAGATCCCGGAATGTGGGCCAGCGGACGTAGTCCCAGAATACCTAAATATTGACGGGAGGCAGTCGACAGCCGCCCTGTTGGACTGGCTGTGCAGGAGGATGGACTGTGGTTGTGACCAGCTGAGCATTGAGGTCACTGAGGCACTGCTCAAATGCCCCATACCATTCTCCGTAGTCCTCCCGGATGTCAGCCTGGATTGCTGGATCCTCGTCAGCCATCACGCGGAGCAGGCCTTGTACTCGCCCTCGATGTCCATCCACATAGTGAGGATTTGTGCTCGGCGGACTTCGGCAAGAGCGACGGCTGGTGCGGCGGAGATGCGGCTCATGCCAGGTGGGAAAGGCGGCCAATGGCGGCGACCAATTTGGTCCGAGCGACAGAGGTGGCGGATTGAGCCATTGTGGTGTAGTGGCGGGAGCTGACGGGGCTACTGACGAACAGCTCCTTCGGGTCCTTTTGTGTCAGAGCTGGAACCTTGAGGGTCACGGGAGAAGGAAACAGAACCGATTTAGTTCTGGAGCAGGGCTGCTACTTTCTGCTCTCGGAGTGGGGGTGTCTTGATTTTTTGTGTCGGCGTAGTTCCGGAGGCGAAGAGGGCTAAACGGCTTGAATAGGTCAGAGGCAAAAGCTTGTTGCTGTCCTTATGGCCTGTTGGCATATTACGAACTCACACACGCACAGAAAATCGGTTTTGAAATCTTGGAAGGACCGAAGACTGCTCTGAGTAGAGTTGAAACGGAAAGACGCCCGGAAACAAATATTTGTTCGGAATTTGTGCCAGGAAAAAGGCCTCGAGCTTGTTGGAAAACAATAGTCGGGTCGACTCGGATTGTTTGAGATCACCGTGCAGTGCAGTTTCTCAAACAATGAGGGACTTATATTTCGCTGAGCCGAGGAGAGGAGGAAATATTGTTAGTGCGGGCTCCCCCGTTTACCTCTTTGACGCAGTCGTGAGCAGAACTGGGTTATTGGTGGACGAGCGGACGGAATGGCATTTATATCCTCGATAGCTGATTGGAATGGGCGATAGTTTGCTCTATATGTCGGTTTGGATCGACAAAGTGCAGATAAACCTAGTCGCCGTAAGCGTACCAGATCAAGGGATGACTGCGAATCGGCGCTGGAAAACTATCGGAAAAATACCAAAGGAAACAGAAAAAAAAAACTAAAAAGGATGCCGAAAAGGTTTAAATTATAAATCGTGGATTGTTCAATTTATTTCGTGCTGTGTCCTTGTTTTTGTTTGGAAATTGTAAGACGAGAGTAAGGTTTTTTTTATTTATTTATTATGTTTGAATGAACGCAAGATTCGGTTACGATACCGATAGTTTTTAGATTGGGCTCCCTACACCCAATTTGACAATTGGCAATATAAAGGGTTAAATAAGTACGTGCTTGGTTGGATAATTTTTTGTGTATTTGGAGATACTATTCGTTAGGGTGGCGACCAAAACGTATGGCAGGAACGCGTAAATTGCTCGAAATCGCAGAATTTGTATATTAAAAAGTGCCACTATGCGCGGATATGTTCGGTAGTATGGAGTGCGGTATTTTTCTGCGGGGTGTAGTATTTTTTTGCATGTGCGTTATGTTTATATGCATGTATATAGTTGGCAATATAAATATATTGCCGCCAACTATGGAAATGAATTTATATGTAGATGGATGAAATTAAAACACTTTATTTGGATTCTCTTTGCACTTGAAGTGTGCCAAGTATATGTTTATTGGGGTGGGTTTTGTATCAAATGTACCTTGCGGAATGTGCGTTTGTATGGATGTATGTATTTGGAACTTGAATATTTGGAGATCAGCTCCAATCCTAACATTAAATTAAAAAATATTAGTAAAAATTATAAATAAAGAATTATTTGCTCCCTAGCAAATCTTCCAGCATTTAACACAGTAGCGTAGCTCATACGTGCAAGACGGTGCGGCGCACCGGGCAACTATCCAACTTAAAGGGCCCCAAGCTCAGGGGCCCAGACTCTAACCAGAAAATCACCAAAAAATCTCTCATTCCACACTTCTGTTTGAAACAAGCACGAATTCGACTTGTATAATTAGGCGTCGTTTAAGGTATTCTTCATAAAATTCTATGAGAAACGGCTGAAGTAACGTTCCAAAAGTTAAAGTATGATTTTTGAAGGGTTTGTCAACCAATTTCACCTCAGACGAAATTTTATTGAATTTAATTGAATTTTATGAACAATACTTAAACGACGCCCAATTAATGCACCTATACACAAAAGAAAACAAAAAACATAATTAAAAATATAAAAATAATCTCGCAAGAAAAAGTCGGTTTTATTCGAAGCGTAAATAAATAGTTAAATTTTGTCGAGTGTTGTAATTTCCGAAAAGTAAGGCAAGAAATGTGCAAAGTACAATAAAGTTTTTTGAACACATACATTTTCTAATAAAGAATTTGATTAACCACCTAATACCAATACTTTTAATCCATAAAGCGCACACAAAACCCTGTTTATAATAAATTATTTGATTCCAATTTTTTTGCACAGAACCCTTTGCTGCCTAGCTACGCCTCTGTGCATTAGAAAATCTGATCAATTTTATATAATTTTCAAAATTGTTGTATTTTCTTTCGATAAATTTACTGTTATAAGACGATGTTAGAATTATAGGGAGGACACTTTAATGGGAAATTTATAAAAGAACCAGAAATATATTAAATACTAAAACATATTACTTCAGGACAAAATATATATTTTTTTGTTTGTTTGTTTTAAGTACACCTTTACGTACACAACTAAAAAATACAGGGATATCAATGCATAGTACACAGCTCAGATTTCTATACGTGTGTACATTTGCAGTTCAAAAACGAAAATTGATTTATGAAACAGACCCCGATTGTACTCTCCCGTTATTATTCAGAAATACAGAATAGACTGGCAGAACGGGTATCTTTTCAACAGCACTCTTCGCTGATTAAAACAATTGGGACTCTGATGAACCATATTTCCGGTGGATAATTTTCCTTGTTGGGACGATGCCCCTCTCGACGCCCTTCCAGGTATCAATCCCACTCAGGAGGACTTGGAAAGGACGAACCTGGAACCGCAAATGCGATCCACATATACACTGATGGCTCAAAGTTAGACGGCCGTGTGGTGGGTGGCGTCTTACTGTAACGAGACTCAACATAAGTCTTTGTTTCAGACTCCCGGATCACTGTAGTGTGTTCCAAGCGGAGGTTGAAGCAATAAACGAGGCTATTTCTATCGTCTCCAAACTTTCTTTAAACATACACTCAGTGTGTGTCTTCTCGGGTCAGCCAAGCAGCTCTCAGAGCACTTGGCTCAATATCGTCGAACTCAACGACTGTCAACATATGCCGTAGGTCTCTTAATGAGACCGCAGAACATTTAGATCTCTCCCTAATAGGGGTACCCCGGACACAGGGATATCCACGGGAATGATGCTGCGACAAACCAGCCAGGCAAGGTACTACCAAGAAGCAGGTAGCGATGCCTTGCTACGTGTAGGCTTCCAACGCACGAAGCCTCCGAGCTAATGGCCGACAGACGATGGCACAAACCATCACCTGTAAACTTCCAGGTCCGATCTGGCCAAGTCGATCGAAGAAACGCTCGGAAGAATCTACAAACTCAGCAGAGTACAGTGCTCTACCGTCATCCGACCCGACACGGGACACTGGCAGATCAGTAAACACGCTGCCAGACTGTCAATCCCTCATAACGACTTCTTGTAGAAGCTGCAGGGACGAGCAGGAGGGGAGTCGGTCCCCCACTTTTTCTGTCACTGTCCGTCCCTGGGAAACCGTAGGCTACGGCTCTCGGGGCTCCCCCTACTCACGACATTTTGGCCTGTCCCAATCAGACCAGGGATATTGTCCAAATACATCCAAGCCACCCGATGGTACTCCCCTTAACTCCGCAATCAGATTGCTCACCACGGTGTTGGGAGAAAGGGGACACACCCATGCGTCATCACAACGGTCCTGTAGCAGGACCAAATGAGTCGTGGTGGGGGGAGTTCCCCCTCACCCAACTACCGCCTTAACCTAACCTTGCCCTCTACACTTGCAAAAAGTTTTGGGCATGAACCCAAGCATAGTCCAATGGATATATCTACAATAGTTAGACCAATATTACTCTTCGGATTCACGGTGTGGTGGAATGCACTAAAAGGACCATCACCTAACATTTAGAAAAGGTACAGCGAACTGTCGCCCTATAAATCAGTAGAGCTGTCCACACTACCCCAAAATGATGCGCTAAATCAAAGACAATATAAGTATAAGATGCGTAACGCTCATACATTTCAATTGCCATAAGAACAATTTTGCGGCCAGCGACGAAATTCGCGCCATCTCGCTCGCAAATTTGAGAGCGTGCGAATTTAAAAATAGAATCCGCTTGCATGTGTAAGTACACACAAACAGATACGTATGTGTGCGTTACTTGTCTAAGCGGACGATTTCGAGACGGAAACCTTTTTACGAGTTGAGAAACGAAATTATATACCGGCGTTGAATACGTCCATCCTAAATACCCTAATGGCAATTATTCCAATGTGATTCATGGAATTTCATGTATTAAATATATTATGTATTTTTATACCCGTACTGAAAAAAGAGTTAAGGGGCATATCTGGATTTGTGGTAAAAGTGGATGTGTGTAACGCAGAGAGAAACGTTTCCGACCCCATAAAGTATATATATTCTTGATCAGCATCAATAGCCAAGTCGATATAGCCATGTCTGTCTGTCCGTCTGTCTGTCTGTCTGTCTGTCTGTCTGTCTGTCTCGATGAGCGCCTAGATCTCAGAAACTATAAGAGCTAGGGCAACCAAGTTTGGTTTCCAGACTCATGTGATATCCCACTGCTACAAGTATATTTCAGAATTTCGCCCCGCCCCCTTTCGCCCCCACAAAGGACGAAAATCTGTGGCAGGCACAATTTTAAAGATACGATAAAGCTAAAATTGAGTATCGTAGAAATGCCCATATCTACCAGACTGCTGAATCTGAATTAGATCGGATCATAATTATAGCCAGAATGACGAAATTAATTTTCAGTTGCTTCCCCCTGCCCCCCTCCGCAAACGACAACGAAAA
>NW_024542687.1:0-13377 GCF_018151105.1 Drosophila obscura | reverse complement strand
AGTTACGGTATTGATCTTGTTCATCGTACCTCTTCATTTTCAATGGGCACCTGAGCCAGGACAACATCATCACTGATGCCAGAACGAGAACGTACACCGTGACCATGGCTCATTCGCCGATGTACCGCAGGTGTCATCCTGTGTCAAGATATTCGCAGTTTCGAATCTTCTCTAAAAGTGCGGATCTTACTCTGCGGGTTGTGTCAAATATACCAATGTTGGAAACACACGTGAAGAGTATGAATAGAAGACTTGTTCCGTGTTGAGGCAGAGTGATAGATATTGGGGGAAAGGTATGACACTGAATGACACTTAAATCTGTAGTTGGTTTTTTGCTTCTACTTTTTTTTCTAATTCGTTGACGATGGGGCCCAAGGACACACCTTATCCGCCTTATCCAAATATAATGCATTGCTACAACCATTAAGGCCCTTGAAGCGGGCAGAGCAGAACAACAGCAAAGGTGAAAGGTTGTCGGAAGTGAGAGGTAACTATGCTGGATTATGATGCCCCTGATGTGCAGGCGCTTCCAAGCAGGCAAAGTCAAAATAAACAGGCCCATAATGACAATCGTCAACGACGGCGCCCTGAAGTGAGATGACGGCGACATGGGCCTGATCCCGACGGGTGAGATTGAAAATTGGGAAAAGGAGGAAAAGAGTTGAACGGATGGAACCGGAAACTGTGCCAGTGGTTGATGCTGTCAGAATTATTGGCTTCTGCAACTTAAAGGGTAGCCTTAAACGATATTAAAGCTCTATCATTATCCCCTTAAGATTTGGCCCGATCCAGGGAGCTCTTCGTTGCTGTTTTCTCCTACGATAAATTGTAAAATCCATGAATATAATGTAACGAATCGCATTCCAATTATTATTCTGTCGCTGTGCATGCTGTATATTCCGGTCTAGGCTCGTCGGCTAGGGGGGTGGTGGCTCTGGTCTATAAAATAAACGTATACAAAACAATTGAGGTAAAAGTGCAAATAAAAATGAAAATTACTAAATATAAACAAATAAACCAATAAAAAAAAGTTTGCGCTTCGCTTGAGCTTATTCCTCTTGCCAGCAAAAAAAACCCGCAAAGCAGACAAGGAAAAGCACTCAATTTCGAAGCGAACGGTCCGTCTTATTGCTGTTCCTTCTCTTCGCGCCGATCAATGCTATGCCTTCGATTTATTTGCGAACTGACTTTTTTGCCGCTTTCAGTCGGAACTGCACATAATTGCAAGGTACAGGGCCGGGAAACATATTAGAACGGATCGGTGGTGAAGACGAGGGCCAGCACTAACGGAATCGCATAAACTACTACCTGTAATTTAACCAGAACTATTGAACTATTCATACCTGTACTCAAAAAAGGGTAGGGAAAGGGGATATTAGATTTGTTGTAAAAAATGGATGTGTGTAACCAGAGAAGGAAACGTTTCCGACCCATAAAGTATACATATTCTTGATCAGCATCAATAGCCGAGTCGATATAGCCATGTCTGTCTGTCCGTCTTTCCAGACTCATGTGATATCACACTGGTACAAGTGTATTTCAAAATTTCGCCCCGCCCCCTTCCGCCCCCACAAAGGACGAAAATCTGTGGCAGCCACAATTTTAAAGATACTATAAAACGCAGTATCAAAGAGAATGACCATATCTACCAGATTGCCGAATCTGAATCAGATCGGATCATAATTATAGCCAGAATGATGAAATTAATTTTCAGTTGCTTCCCCTGTGCCCTCCTGCCAACGACAACGCAACTCATTTTCCTACTACAAGCGCTACAATAAATGCATTGAATGCAAGCCAGGAATAAAGGATGCTGCTTGGCATCATTCGAGAAGACGATTTATAATAGCATTTACATTTGTGTAAATCTCAAGACATCTATTGCCATACGGAATTGGCGGTACATACAAGTATATATCTACTTGCAGAACAATCTGGCCACTTAAATGCTGTCTGTCACATGTGAGAAACCGCCAACTGCATTTGTCAAGCTACTTTGCTTTTTCAGTAGCGTTGTATTGCTATACGTTTACTAACGAGACGATGGTTGCTCAGATTAAATACGGTTTATTGTTGTAGACAGATATACAGAGTCGAAGGGACAATAAAGGTTCGAGTTAGGTTGATGAAGAGAGCACGGCGAGTCGGTTTGATAGTTAGCTCGATTCAAGACGTGGTCAGACGGGGGACGGCACGCTAATTGTTTTTCCGGCTGCTGGCTCGTCGGCTCGAGTGTGGAGTTCTTTCTATTTTTTGTATCCAAAGCTAAGGCCTACTCTATTATTACTTTAAAATTCTAACGCGTGCCCAATAACTAAGCCATTAATAACAAGAGGAAAGCACAGCACTGTAAAAGAAGGGAAAAATGTAAACAGGAAAAACTGCAGGCCAACAATAATTTATATCTGTAAGAAATGAGATAAATTCACAAAAATCATATGCATGCATTTAAATTTAGATTCCCTTTAATTAAAAATGGCGTGGATGTATGGGTGCCGGAGGCAAAGATGTTACGCTCCCTTCTTTTCCTCATTCTCTCATAGAGAATTTGTCACAAATAGAAGACTGGGAAGCCCATAAAATATTAAAAAAACTTTTAGGTTAGTAGGCTAGTGCAATCTTATGTTCATCTCTTGACTATTTAGTCTCCACACTTTCTTCACTCTTTTGACGTCTATTTGTTTACCTCGATTACCGGTGTCTAGCGAGCACCGTTATTTTGGCTTCGCACTTATTGGCGTAAGTTAAGGGAATGTAGAGAACGGTTAGCGAGAGGAGCAGGGTAAAAAAAATTAACGGAAACGATTGTTAGGCAGAACAGAGTTTATTCGGGGTTTTTATACCGTACTAAAAAAGAGTTAAGGGGTATATTAGATTTGTGTAAAAGTGGATGTGTGTAACGCAGAGAAGGAAACGTTTCCGACCCATATAAAGTATACATCCATTAGATCATAGCCGAGTCGATAGAGCCATGTCTGTCTGTCCGTCTGTCTGTCTGTCCGTCTTGTTGAGCGCTTAGATCTTAGAGACTATAAGAGCTAGGGCGCATTTGGTTTCCACACTCATGTGATATCACACTGCTACAAAGTTTCAAATTTCGTCGCCCGCCCCTTCCGCCCTCACAAAGGACGAAAATCTGTGGCAGGCACATTTTTAAAGATACGATAAAACTCACGTAGATATGCCCATATCTACTAGATTGCCGAATCTAAATCAGATCGGATAATAATTATAGCCAGAATGAAGAAATTAATTTTCAGTTGCTTCCCTGCCCCTCTCCTGACAACGACCTTCCAACTCATTTTCCTTCTCGCTCGCACATCTGCCGCGTTCAGTGCGCGAGGAACCCCTAGCGGAGGAGATGTAGAACTTAAATGAACATGTACATTGTACAATCTACATGTTAGATGTAGAATATACATTGTAGATGTAGATATCAGATGTAGCAAAAAAATGTAAAATGTAAAATTTTTTTTTTCTAAAATTCTATAAAATTAGAAGATCAAAAATGTACACACTGACTGAGTACGGGTATAAGGAAGAGTCGTGTCCTGAGAGCGGACTTGGATGTTCCTTCTCGTTTTTTACTATAAAAGTTTCTTTTTTTAAATCAGAATATGATCCGATTTTGTTGCTATTGTCCGGAAATCTAAAACACATTGTTTTTGGTAGCTTGGGGAAGGTCGTTATTGAAATTTGGTGCCTGAAACAATCTCAGAGTTGGTATACACCTGATTTTAATTTTTTATTGCCAAAATACTTTTTTTCAAAATGTTGATTGCATATATGCGCTTTATTTAAATTTACATCCGGACCTAGATTATAATTTGCAATCCACAGACGACGAACATTTTCGTTTTTGGGAAATTCCAAAGGCGTATAGAAAAATGCTCGCGCCATTCCTGTACCCTTGCAAGCACGATTCTATAACGCACCTGGAGCCAGCTTGTCTATGGTCCTTAGTTGGTAATTCCATAATATAATATATTAAGAATAATAATAACGAGAAGGAACGTGCTAGTCGTTTCTGGGGACACGATCTTACTTATACCCGTACTCAGTCAGTATATACATTATTGAGCTTATGATTTTTTAGAATTTTAGAAAAAAAAAAAAATTTTACATTTTACATTTTTTTGCTCTATTCTACATCTAACATGTAAGATTGTACGTGTTCCATTTAGATTCTTATATCCTCCTTAGGGGTTGCTCGCGCACTGAACGCGACAGAGTGTGCGAGCGAGAAGGAAAATGAGTTGCGTTGTCTTGAACGGGAGGGGGAGGGGAAGCAACTGAAAATTAATTCTTCATTCTGGCTATAATTATGATCCGATCTGATTCAGATTCGGCAGTCTGGCAGGTACGGGCATTATCTACGATACTGCGTTTTTAGTTTTATCGTATCTTTAAAACTGTGCCTGCCACAGATTTTCGTCCTTTGTGTGGGGGAGGGGGCGGGGCGAAATTTTGAATACACTTGTAGCAGTGGGATATCACATGAGTCTGGAAACCAAATTTGGTTGCCCTAGCTCTTATAGTCTTTGAGATTGAGGCGCTTATTGAGACAGACAGACAGACAGACAGACAGACAGACAGACAGACGGACAGACAGACATGGCTATATCGACTCGGCTATTGATGCTGATCAAGAATATATATACTTTATGGGGTCGGAAACGTTTCCTTCTCTGCGTTATAAAAAAAAACATTTACAACAAAAATAAAATACACCCTTAATTTTTTTGAGTACGGGTATAAAAAGAAGAATATAAAGTATGAATAAGATATATGTATGTTATAATAAAATAGTAAATAGGTTATTTATTTGTATTGTATAATATAGTAATCAAAAATAGTATAGTAATAATAATAAGAACAATATAAATATGTATGTAAATGATGATATTATTAAATCGCAATATCGAAATAGGCTGTTCGAAATCGACTAACAGCAACGCAATCCAACTCGCAATGACAAAAAAGATTTTCGTTGCTAGGCGTCAGAGTCAGAGACACAAATACAGGCATAGAGTTACACGCACACGGTTTATATTCGACACAGCTGCAAAGGCGTCTTCTCGGCTGACAAGCCGGAGAGAGCCGAGTGACCTGCCGAAGCTATTGGCTCCCGACCCGAAGGCTTGGGAGCCAATCGTCCAAAAATTTTATGCAGGCAGTTTTTAGTCGATTTGACGCCTCTATGTGTTGTTTGCTTAGTGGCCAAAGCCTCAGAGCTGCATTCTCGATAACACTCTCTCTCCCACGTTTTGCCACGATGTTGAAAGCACAGATCATCGTGTTAGAGCCATTTAATGCGAACCGTATCTTATTCCAAAATACTATGTAACCTATAGATGTAATCAAACTTGGGACATAACCCTAAATAAAAACACATAATTTGTAGTTCGTAGTTGTGCGTTAACACATCGAAATGATTGACGGTCGGGCAGAAAATTCGGAGGAAGGGGGGGGGCGGTAGAGATAGGGTATTGCCAAGGAACACCAGAAGCGGGAACACCATTAATCCTCTGTATCTACGCTAAAATATCGATAGGAGATGCGGACTCAGTTGCAACGTGAGAAAATGAGTGGCAACGTACCGCCCTTTTCAGTCGCTGCCGCAATCTCGTAGAAGACACAACCCTTTTGTTAAATCTAAGTCGAACGGAATAAACTATATATCTTTAAATAAACCGCTATAGTTCTTAAAATCAAACTAAGGACTCTGCAAATTTGGGGGCTCAACCAGGATTATAGCCTACCATTAGACAAAGATTGAGCTTAATTTTCGGAAAAGAACGTGAAATTCAAAGACAATTCGCAAAGAAAAGGCTGGAGAGGTCGGAAAGTCGTCATAAGCAAATTGGTGGGAGTGCGACAGGGACAACAGCAGTGTGACAGCGAGGCACCAAGAATTTCATCAGAGAGACGCGCAATTGCAAGCAACGAGGCAAGGTAAAGCGCACAGGCAGCGAGGAGCGGCGACTCACCCATACACAAGGTGCTGGTAAAGAGCGGAATAGTCAAAAGCAGCGGATCGTGCAGAGAGTCTGGAAGCAGGGCAGGAGATCAAAAGGAGATCGTCGACACGTGCTGGAGAACTTGGACAAGCAGCATCTCGTGGACACGTGGTGCAGGCAGTGGAGAATCAAAAGCAAGATATTGGATCTGGTTGCGTCATCGGAGCGTGTGTGCAAGAACGTGTAGGCTCAGGGCTGGTGCACGGATTTTTGCAACAGACGAAGACGACCAGAAGGTTCCAGTTGAGTTTGGAAGTCTTCAAAGTGTGTGTGACGCTACCGAGAGCGGCGTACACGAGAGAGAGCGGGACGGCAGCTAACATCGTCGAGAGAGAGCGGGACGGCAGCTAACATCGTTGAGAGAGAGCAGGACGGCAGCTAACATCGTCGGGACGGAAAGACAAGCCAGACTGGTGACGGAGTGTTGCCAGAAAGTTTCGTATTGTATGCAAGGGGCTTCAAGGGTTAACATTGTTATCGATTACTAAAAAAAAAAAAACGAGAAGGAACGTGTGAGTCGCTTCTGGGGACGCGACTCTACTTATACCCGTACTCAGTCAGTATATACATTTTTGAGCTTATGATTTTTTAGAATTTTAGAAAAAAAAAAAATTTTACATTTTACATTTTTTTGCTACATCTGCTATCTACATCTACATATACAATGTATATTCTACATCTAACATGTAGAATGTACAATGTACATGTACATGTTCCATTTAGATTCTACATCTCCTCCGCTAGGGGTTGCTCGCGCACTGAACGCGCAGAGTGTGCGAGCGAGAAGGAAAATGAATTGTGTTGTCTTGGCGGGAGGGGGAGGGGAAACAACTGAAAATTAATTTCTTCATTCTGGCTATAATTATGATCCGATCTGATTCAGATTCGGCAATCTGGTAGATATGGCCATTCTCTACGATACTGCGTTTTTAGTTTTATCGTATCTTTAAAAACGTGCCTGCCACAGATTTTCGTCCTTTGTGGGAGGGGAAGGGGGCGGGGCGAAATTTTGAAATACACTTGTAGCAGTGTGATATCACATGAGTCTGGAAACAAAATTTGGTTGCCCTAGCTCTTATAGTCTCTGAGATCCAGGCGTCAAACAAGACGGACAGACGGACAGACGGACATGGCTATAGACTCGGCTATGGCTGACATTATCTTAGGGCGTTCCCTCTGGTTACACCCACTTACCCAAACTAATATACCCTTACTTTTTGGTGTATAAAAAAATTTACTTTTATTTTTTTCACCCGTTACACACACAATGTATCCACACAACAGTAGATTGTACAGTACTTATCTACCCCCGCTGGGGTGCACTGAACGGGGTGGGGGGCAGCAGCGCTGGGGGGGGGAACCAACGATATTTTCATGGTATATTTTACCGACTAGTTCGGCAGCTGGTAGGGGCCCAGTAGTTTTAGTTTTATCGTATTAAAATGTGCCTGCCAGATTGTTTGTGGGGAGGGGGGATTGAACACTTGTAGAGTGTGATATCACATGGTCTGGAACAAAATTTGGTTGCCAGCCCTGAGACCAGGCGTCAACAAGACGGACAGACGACAGACGGCAGACGACAGACGGACAGACGGACAGACAGACATGGCTCTATCGACTCGGCTATTGATGCTGATCAGGAATATATATACTTTATGGGGTCGGAAAATTTTCCTTCTCTGCGTTACACACATCCACTTTTACCACAAATCTAATATACCCCTTAACTCTTTTTTGAGTACGGGTATAAAAAAAGCATCGTGATAGTGGACAGGGCTGTTATTATATTTACATTTTGTGGGGAAAAACTAGATTTAAACAATCATTTGACATTGTATTTCACTAAATTTCCTACAGGTTAAATTTGTATAATGGAGAGAAGCGAGATCTTGGCATTGCGAGTTGAAGAGTTGCGTCGGAAGTTGTCGGAGTTGCAATTGAGTACGACTGGATTAAAAGTGGAATTGCAACATAGATTATTGACACAGCAAAACAGAGCAGGGTGGCATCAAGGACTAGGAGTTGAGAGGCAGGGTAGATCGTGGTTCACTCTTAAAGATGTCGAGGGCAGTGTAACTCAGTTTTCCGGATCGAAGTCTCCAGATATCGATCAATGGATAGGAGAGTTGGAAGATTGTGCTGCTACAGTTGAGTGGAACAAGCTACAGGTATTCGTGTATGCAAAACAGTTGCTGTGTGGAGCAGCGAAGATGTTTGTGCGTAGCCAGAGAAACATAAAAGATTGGGAAAGTTTGAAAACTGCTTTGTTGGAAGAGTTTGGAGTCAAGCTGTCCTCAGCAGAAGTTCATCGCAGGTTAGGAAAACGTCAGCAGCATAAGGGTGAATCTTTGCATGAATTCCTGTATGCTCTAATGGAAATAGCCAAGCCCATTCAGTTGGAAGAAGAAAGTTTGATCGAGTATTTCATAGAGGGTATTCCAGATACAAGGTCAAACAAATTCATTTTGTACCAGGCTAGAAACTTCAAAGATCTAAAGTTTCAAATTGAGGCATATCAAAAATCTCGTGGTTCTTTTAAGCAGCCTAACAAGTATGGTGGACAGAGCAGTAAGGTTGGGAACGAGATGTCAAAGGAAGTGGTACCTGGATCAGTTAGGAAGTGTTTCAGGTGTGGAGACTCGTCACACATGAAGAGAGATTGTCCTGTGAGAGAGAAGTGCTTTAAATGTGATCAGCCAGGACTCCGAGCAGCCCAGTGTAATGCTCAAGTACAAGTTAAGACAGGCAGAGAAACGAACGTAGTTCAGGACAAAAAAGTCGCTTCAAAACCGTCTTGTGCCCCATTTTCTTCGAGTCTTGAGCTGAAATCAGTGATTTGCATGAATACAGTGTTTAAGGGACTTGTGGATACAGGAGCTGAGTTGTGTTTGATGCGTAGGAGTGTGTTTTTGAAACTAGGCGTAGGCATTGGCAGTCTGATAGGACGCCAGAAAGTTTTGACAGGGATCGGTGAGAGTCAGGTGCTGACTTTTGGAAGTTTTGGAGCAAAGGTCAATATCGATGGGATTGACATGCTAATCGAGTTTCATGTTATTCCTGATAGGGACATGAAGTACGATGCAATTTTGGGCACAACGATCCTAGAAAACGTCGATATGATGGTTACCAAGAATGGCACTATATTTTCGCCAAGGGTTCGTTGTGTGGGAAAAAGAGCGGAATTAGGATCAGATGATGGTCAGCTAGGGCAGAGTTCATGTGTGCAGTTGATGAGCGAGTTTGAGAGCCTTTGCATGTTAAGCATGGAAGACTATCAGGTAAAGTCTTTGTTAGAGTTGGATCATTTAAGTCAGAAGGTCGCATCAGAAGTGAAGTTTATGATCGAGAACTATAAACCGAAGAGAAATCTCAGTTCGCCAGTAGAGATGAAGCTCTTGTTGACTGATGAGTTGCCTATATTCCAACATCCGCGACGGTTAGCATATTGCGAGCAGAAAATTGTCGATAATCAAGTTCAAGAATGGCTAGAAGAAGGCATTATAAAGCCTAGTACATCCGAGTTTGCTTCGCCAGTGGTTCTTATAGACAAGAAGAACGGGAAAAAGCGTTTGTGTTGCGACTATCGCAAATTAAATGTGAAGATTGTCCGAGATAACTTCCCAACAGCTCATATGGATTGCGTGATGGAGAAACTGCAAGGCGGAGAGGTTTTCACGACCCTAGATTTGACAAATGGTTTCTTTCACGTCCCTGTTTCGCCAGAATCCCAAAAGTATACATCGTTCGTAACTCAGAATGGACAGTATGAGTTTCTGTTTGTACCTTTCGGTATCACGAACTCTCCGGCAGTGTTTACGAGGTTTATCATGGCAGTCATGCGTGATTTAATCAAGAATGAGGATGCGGTTGTATACATGGATGACGTGATCATTGCAAGTAAGAGTATCGAAGAGGGCGTGCTGAAATTGAAAAGAGTTTTAGAAGTAGCAGAGAGAAATGGCTTACGTATAAATTGGAGTAAGTGTCAGGTATTGAAGAGGAAGGTAAATTTCTTAGGATATGTCGTTGAAAAGGGTACTATCAAACCAGGTGATGAGAAAACTAAAGCAGTTGCTAATTTTCCGATTCCACGCGATAAGAAGGGAATACAAAGATTTTTAGGATTGACGTCATACTTTCGTAGGTTTGTTGAAGGATACGCTGTAATTGCCAAGCCGCTGTCTGACTTATACTCTCTGCACACTGAGTCCATCCTGGGGGAACGGTGGGAATTTTTGAAAGATGTGAAACACCGATTCACATTGACACCATCCACCATCCACCATCCATGAGAAACAGCTGTTGCTCACAATTGCGTGAGGTGAAAATTTGTTTACTTTAATTAAAATGAATATAAATAACATTTCAATGGTCGTGAATGTGATTCAGCAGCAAAACATATTCTTGCACAAGCTAATCATGTTGTTGGACATGGACGATGATGATGAAGATAACTTTGACGAGGAGGAGATAATAGAATGGATATCTGTTTTGAAAACACTGAAGCCCGGAAGGTTGTGGTCATTTGTGAGTGCTTCTAATAAATGCAACCAATGTTTAAAGTACAAATATATATGTTATGTTTTTCAGAAGCGGTTCGTACATTTTGGGAGAAGGATGTACCCGAAAACAACGAGGCGTTTTTTAAGGAAAGTTTTAGGATGGAGAGATCCTGCTTTTCTCTGTTGGTTACTCGCTTGGAAGTGCTACGGAAGAAAGACACAAACTGCCGAGCTGCAATTCCTCTGGAGAAGCGTATCGCCATATCTTTTTATACTTCGGGATCTTCTTCTGAAAAGAGTGTTTTTCGGAGTGTCAGCCAACAGCGTCTGCAATATCCTGCATGAGTTTTGCAGAGATTTCATCAACGAATTCTCAGAGGAATACATGTCCAAAAACTATCTCACTTCAGAGAAAATTGGCGAGTGTGTCCAAGCATTTGAAGAAATTGGGTTTCCTCAGTGCCTGGTGCAATTGGTAATAATGCAATAAAATCATCCATAATATATGTATATACATATATGTAAATTAATTTCATTACTTAATTTTTATGTTAGATGGATGTCACATCGAAATAAAACCACCTGCAGCTGATATTTGATATTTTTTATTTTTTGCGTGCTTTGTGAGATCTGATGGGGTTATTTGGTTTTATTTTTATATTTTCCTGTCTGTCATTGTTTACATTTTCGTAGTGATCTCCGATTTTTTGTTGTGAAATATGGTTGCATTTGACAATTATCGAAAAAATACCGCACTGAAACGTGAGAATTAGGAACATCCCAGATGGATGGTGGAATAACTGGGAAATTTTCGGAACGGCAAAACCTTACGGACCATCCCAGAAATGGATGGTGGATGGTGGATGGTCCCCAGTGTGAAAAGGCTATTATTGCGCAAAGAGGCGAAGTATGAATTTCAGGAGAAACATTTAGCAGCATTCGAGGAGTTAAAGGGAGCGTTGATTAGTGGACCAGTTCTGAAGCTTTATGATCATTCGCTCGAAACGGAGATTCATACGGATGCTTCGAAATTCGGATTCGGGCAGTGATGCTTCAGCGAGATTCAGGTGATAATTTGTGGCATCCAGTTGTCTACATGAGCCGTAAAACCAAGCCGTGCGAGGAGAAGGATCATTCTTATGAACTCGAGGTGCTTGCGGTTATTGGAGCTTTGGTAAAGTGGCGAGTGTATGTCCTAAGAAAAAGTTCAAGATAGTTACGGACTGTAACGCTTTTACCATGACCATGAAGAAGAAGGAGATTCCGCTCCGAGTGGCGAGATGGGCAATGTATCTCCAAGATTTTGACTATGAGATAGAGCATAGGTCCGGTTCTAAAATGAGACACGTAGATGCCTTGAGCAGGGTGTCGTGTAATGTTGTAACTGATAGTTTGCTACATCGTTTGAGGGAGGCACAGCTGTTAGATGAATGGACGAAGGTGGTCAAAAGTGTTGTCGAGTCCAAAGGGTATGAAGATTTCTACATATTGAACCAAGTTCTGTTTAAAGATCCCAATAAGGAGTTGTTAGTTGTACCTTCGCTCATGGAAAATGAAATCATTAGGATCAATCACCAGCAAGGTCACTTTTCTTGTAAAAAGACTCAGGATTTGATCGAGAAGTCATATTATATTCCCAAGCTCAAGGAGAAAGTAGCGCGAGTAGTTGATAGTTGTGTAGAGTGCATTATGGTAATGCAAAGGCAGGTAGGCAAGAAGGGTTCCTCACACCGATAGACAAGGGGGATAAGCCGCTGGTTACCTACCATGTTGATCATGTGGGCCCGATGGAGTTAACCAAAAAACGATATAATCACCTTTTCGTGATTGTAGATGGCTTTTCTAAGTATGTGTGGTTGTATCCTACTCGGAGCACAGGGGTCGAAGAAGTTATTAGTTGTTTGGAGCGTCAGGCTGTTTGCTTTGGAAACCCGTACAGGATCGTTTCAGATCGCGGAGCTGCGTTCACTTCGCATCTGTTTAAGGAGTATTGCGATAGGGAGAAGATTCAACATTTGCTAATTGCAACAGGCGTACCTAGGGGGAAATGGACAAGTCGAGCGTATCCATAAAATAGTTGTCCCAATGCTATCTAAAGTAAGTCATGAAAGTCCAGGATGCTGGTATAAGCATGTAGGTAAGATACAACAGATCATAAATAATACCGAGCCGAGGAGTACCAAAGTGTCGCCATTTAAACTGCTAACTGGCTTAGATATGCGTGTTTCAGGTGATGTGCAGCTCAGGGAATTGATGTAGGACTGTCTGATTTCAGAATTAGATGATGAGCGTGATAACTTGAGAAAGGAAGCAAGAGAGAATATTCAGAATATGCAAGCTGAGAACAAGCGAGCTTTCGATGCCAAAAGAAAGGTAGAAAAGAAGTATAAGATCAATGAGCTGGTAGCCATTAAGCGCACCCAGTATGGGACTGGCTTAAAATTGAAGGGAAAATACCTAGGGCCGTATAAAATAGTCAAAGTTAATAACCATGGCCGATACGAAGTCGAAAGGGTCGGAGGAGGAGAAGGGCCGTTCAAAACATCGACAGTTGCTGAATACATGAAAGAATTCGGGACGAATCCGGCGTCAGGAAGGGCCGAATGTGGGATGCGGTAGAGACAGGTATTGCCAAGGAACACCAGAAGCGGGAACACCATTAACCTTTGTCTCTACGCTAAAATATCGATAGGAGATGCGGACTCAGTTGCAACGTGAGAAAAAGAGCAGCGTACCGCCCTTTTCAGTCGCTGCCGCAATCTCGTAAGAAGACACAACCCTTTTGTTAAATCTAAGTCGAACGGAATAAACTATATATCTTTAAATAAACCGCTATAGTTCTTAAAATCAAACTA
>NW_024542686.1:0-13162 GCF_018151105.1 Drosophila obscura | reverse complement strand
TCCAGGGTGCTGACACACCGCTATTTGTGGAGAACCGTGGCTAAGGGCTGTTTTTTTTACAACTAGGTGTTCCCCAGCGTGGATGCGCTGACCCTTCGCCGTTTGCTGACGAGCCATGGCTAGAACCATGGTTCGTTACACCCCCCCCCCTTTCTTCCGGGTGGGTGATGAAGAGATTAGTGGCGTCGCTTGGCGGGTGCTGAGGTTCGCCTTTTTCCTGTCCTTTGGCTTGTGCCGAGTCTCCGGATTCGTCGCTTTTAATCTCGTCACTTTAGCGTGGCGTCGGTAACGTTATATTTTCTACTGCTGCTGTGATCGTGGAAGTTTTTCTTCGATTCTGGGTGCTTTGTAGTTGGTGTCTGCTTGGTGGGTCGATTATCCCATATGACGATGGTTTTCTCGGCGGTTTTCTTCGGTCGTTCCTTGTCCAGGCATTCTTGAATCGGCGGTCCTATGTCGGGTGGCCAAGGATCCGTCGGTAGTTCTGGGTCGTCTTTGGTGGGTTCGATGGCTCCGGGGTCAAACGTTTGATTCGGGTCTTTCGGTAGGATGGGTCTGTCGAATGTAAATGCTTGGATCTGCGGGGCCAAGTCCGGCGGCCACGGCTCCGGGACTGGTTCGGGCTCATGTTCGGTTGGATCGGCGGCTTCGGAGTCAAATGGCTGGCTGGGGTCTTCGGGTAAGAGGGTGGTGTCGAAGGCGCTGGGCGTTTCGATCCTCCGTTGGTAGTCGCTTATGTGGGCGACGATGGGTGTGGCGTTGGCCGTGGGTAGATATGTTTCATATCTCTGATGGAATACTTGGGTGGTATTGGCGGTCGTTTGGCTCATGAACAGGTGAGTCTCGGTGATTCCTCTTGTTTTGGACCAACAGCTGGTACGGGCGACGAAGATCTCGGACCTGTCTCTAGGCATGGCTCGGTGCATGGCGCTAGCAGTCAAGTCGGTACGCGGAAGGTACTCCATTGTGTTGGCGAGGATCGGTGTGGCGTCGGCCGTGGGTACGACAGGGCGAGTATCGAGTATCGTCGTTTCGGTGGCACCTAGGAGTCCATGCCGACAATAACTTGTCCCAACATGTTTGGCAGGACCAGGAGCGGGATTTGAACCTCTCGTTGATCCAGCTTGATGTGCGCCAGTAGAACTTGTGAGATCTCTCTGACCGAGCCATCGGCCAGGCGTATGCGGACGCATGCATCTTGCAGGTTGGTGTTGTTGTTTAGTTTTCGGGCGAGGTTTGAGCTCATAAAGCTTCTGGATGCCCCGGTGTCGATTGTGGCTTCCGTTGCGTGTCTTCCTATGGTCACCATCGCCACTATCCGGCCGTTGCTTACGTGTAGAGAGTTATTTAGTCGCGGGTTGGAGGAGGCGTCGTTCCCGGCTGATCCCGTGTCAGTTGGGGACGCATGTCGTTTCCCGACGTGTTTTGGCGGCAGCAATTTACGGTCCGTGTGCCGTGTTTGCCACATTCCCAGCAGAATAGGATGGAGGGATTATGGCAGTCGTATGCCGCATGCCCCGCTTCACCACACCGGCGACAGGCTGCGCGTGGGTTGATGATGGGGGTCGTGATCATGTGATGGGCTACTTCGGGATTCGCCGTACTGTTTGGATGAGCTGGTGGTCTCCCTGGTGTGTCTGTCGATTCCCAATGGGGACTCAGAAATGGCGTCTGGTGCGAGTCGCAATTCCTCTGCTCTGAAGCCGGCCTTGCGTACCTTGGAGTGTTACGCGGGGGTGCGAAAGTGGTCGGGATGGTCCGCTCTTGGATGCTCTCGAACTCAGTGGCCAACATTGTGAGCTGTGCTAAGCTTTGTAGTTCGTGTCGCCGCACGTACATCTGGTATGCTGGCAGGGCGTTATCGTAGATCCTGTTCAGAACCATGCTAGAACCTAAGCACCAGAAAAAACCCCGAAATATACTTGAAGAATTTGGATTTGCCTGTCATATTTATCTGTGAGAAACATCTGTGGAACTTCGCACGCCTCTACGCTCCAACATTGGTCCTTCGAGCCGGATTCCTACCTCGCCTTCCCCAACTATATCCAGCCTTCGAGCACGGCATCGCCTTCACCACACCAGGATCCCAAGATAAGTACGATTTTCGTGTGCCACAAGTCCCTTCCATTCGCGATTTGTGTTCCAAAATTCCGAAAAGTCCGAGTTCCGCGATATAAGTACATATATATATTCTTATATATGTACTTATTCCTTCATTCTGTGCCATCCGTTATCCGTGTCTCTTCTTTTTTCGACACCGCCATATTATCGGCGATTCCGGCCGTGTCACATCAAGTGTTTTATTTCCATACCTATAAACACATATAAGTTAACGTACCCGTTCCTATATGAATCTTATCTAGTTTGTAAACAATCTTTGGCTTCCCATAGTATGATATAAACAATCTTCGGATTCCCACAGTTCAGAATCAGGCCACCCGGCTAATATAAACAATCTTTGATTTCATATAGAAATCCATTGGTCTCAAACCTCAAGCCACACCAGCCACTCAGGCCGTCCGGCTAATATAAACAATCTTTGATTTCATATAGAAATCCATTGGTCTCAAACCTTTGGGTTGCAGCTGCGGCTGATTTCTGCAAACGCTGCATTTTGGAATTTCACAATTCCCCAACTGGATGATCGAATCCAAACCGATCGAATCCGATCGAACCAAAATGTTTATAGAAGCTTCCCGAAGAAGAATCAAGAAGGTTTCATGAGAACAAAATTATTAGAGTTAAGGCAGTTGGTTTCTAGCAGCAGAACTGGAGAGTTCACTTTAAATATAAATCGCATTACAGCCCGGTCAATTGTAAAAACCTTAGCACTTAGTCTTTGTGAAATAAAATCTTTTTAAAAAACACAATTTACTACCGCAACAATTTAATTGGCGCCCAACGTGGGGCAGGTGACATAAAACGTGCAGAAAACAAAAAGCACAACACCTGTTCGAAAAACCCTTCGGAGAAGAGAAAGAGTTCTCCACGCGGTGTGAAGAAAAAGACACAAAAAGTGAGGTGAAAACCAGAAAATGACCGGGCACTACATATAAAGCGTAACAACAAAAACAACAAAACCAACAAAGAATACCAATGAAATAATTTAATACGTAACCGCTAAATCGATACTTATATATAAAAAGGAGCTGTAGGGAGGACCCACGCTTCCATCAAAAATCGACACAACTAAAAATAAAAAATAGAAATACTAAAACAGCAACAGAAGGAAGACCCTACAATAAACAGAAGACGACCCTATAAACATTAGAAGGACGACCCCGACCGGAGGAACCGTGAGAACATTAAATTAATATAACTAATAATATACAAATTGTAATCGGGGATTAAGTATAGGAAGCTAGTTTAGTTTTATTAAGTGATACCCTTTTAACAGAGTAAAATAAACCAAAGTGGATCAGTTAATATCAGAGTTCGAAAGATTAACAATGCCTAACGCTGAATCAAGAAACGATCTCACAGCAGATCTCGTTAAGCAGTTGATAGCAGTTCAAATAGCACAGTTAGCACAGTTAGTAGCTCTAAAACAACAGTTGGAAGCAACAACTGAACAGGTGGTAGACTATCAAGCACAGACATTTGACGACAGAATTAAAGATGAAACTACCTTAAAAGTAATAGAGTTTGTACCTACATTCAATGTGGACTTCACCCAATATGTGGGAAAGGTAGCAAGCAATATTATATTGCATTAACCATACTAAGAAACAAAATCACGTCAGCGGCTCATGAGGCCTTAACCAACCATGGAACTGTACTGAATTTGGACGCAATACTGGCAAGACTTGACTTTGTCTACAGCGATAAGAGACCTATTTATTATTGAACAAGAACTAAGTGTTCTTAGACAAGGGAATCTATCAATAATAGATTACTACAACGAAGTCAACCAAAAAATGACACTGCTCATCAATAAGACTATAATGACACACGGAAAAGACAGTGACGTAACAAAGGAGAATAGTTACAAAATTAGAGCGAATTTTCATTACAGGCCTTAACGGCAACATATCTGACATACTGTTTTCATTAAATCCACCAGATTTACCAAATGCACTGGCCAAGGTACAGGAGTTACAATCAAACAATAGACGGGCTCTATTTGCTCAACAATTTAGTGGTGCAAAAACTCAGGCTAATAATCATAACACTTTGCGATTCAATCAAAAACAAACGAATCATTTCCCAAAGAATAATAATTCGTGGGAACAACCACATTACTTAAATAATAGGCAACAACATCAGGTCCCCGAACCGATGGAGGTAGACAAGTCCCTAAATATCCATAACCGACCAAATAACCAATACCGGGGATACACTAATAGCAATCAATATAGGGGTTACCATAATAGCAATTATCATAGAGCTACTAATAATTATAACTGACAAAACAATTATAACCGGGAGCATCAACCTAGGGCAAGTGTTGGTCAACCAAATCCATTTGCCGCCGACACACAGTTGAAGCGAAAATCGCCAGAATCGGCAAATGTACCGGCTAATAAAGCCATGAGGGTGAACAATATCGACGAGGAAAATTTTTTAGATCAGCCCCCGAAGTAGGACTGCCCTACTTAACTAGAACAGACAGTAAAGTTAATAGAAACTTTAAAGTTTTAATAGATACAGGAGCCACATCCTGTTATATAAAAAAGGGAATTTATAACAATAAAAAGGAATTATCAATTTATAAAAAAATATCAACAATAAATGGGTCTTCAATAATTAAATATTACCATATTTAACACTAGGCAGATATTCTATGAAGTAGAAGGAATGGATGCAGATTTACTTATAGGATATAATCTGCTAAAAAGGATTGGGGCTATTATCAATACAGAAAAGGGAACCTTTAAATATTATGATAAAGAAGAACAGCTAAGCTATGATGAGAAATCTTCTTTAAACATTGTAAATGGTAAAATAATCTTACCATTAAGAAAGTACATAATAAAGAAATATTTCGATGAAATACCGGAATATAAGACAGAATCACAGAAAGTAGAAGGAAGTATATATAGTTTGGGATCAAGAAATCCTGAGCACGCCGACGTAGAAGTATCCGTCAATACAGAAATAAATAGTTTGGGATCAAGAAATCCTGAACACGCCGACGTAGAGGTATCCGTCAATACAGAAATAAATAGTTTGGGACAAAAAAATCCTGAGCCCGCCGCCGTGGAAATATCCGACACAATTGAAAATAGAAAACTCAGTTCGAAAGGAATAAAATTGAATAATATTAAAGCTAGTAATGAACAAAGCTTAGTTAGGCTAAGAGCGATTATGGTTGACATAATCGAAGAAAACCATGCAAACATAGATTTGCAGCTACTATTTAGAACAGATATTAAAGGAGAAATCAATACAGAGCATGATAGACCGGTATTTAGTAAACAATACCCGTATGCCCATTCAGTGAATGACTTCGTTAACAATGAAATAAGTGAAATGCTAGGGAAAGGAATAATTAGACCCAGTAGGAGCCCATATAATTCTCCAGTAATAGTAGTACCAAAGAAAGGAACAAATGAAGATGGTACCCCAAAGCATAGATTAGTGATAGACTTTAAGAAACTCAATGATAATACCATACCTGACAGATACCCAATGCAAGATCCATCAGTTATACTCGCTAATTTGGGAAAGGCAAAATATTTTTCAGCAATAGATTTAGAATCAGGTTTTTATCAAATTTTAATGCGAGATGCAGATATAGAAAAAACTTCGTTTTCCATTAATAATGGAAAATATGAATTCCTCCGAATGCCAATGGGATTAACAAACGCACCTCGAATCTTCCAACGAGACATGGATGATATATTAAGGGAGCAAGTAGGAAAAACGTGCCATGTCTATATGGATGATATCATAGTATTTTCAGGGACAAAAGAGCAGCATTATTCGGACCTACTAAGGATAATACAGATATTACAAGACTCAAATACGAAAATTTCTTTAGAGAAATCAAAATTCTTTCAACTAGAAACAAAATTTCTAGGATAAATCGTTTCTCACAATGTAATCAAGACAGACCCAGAAAAAGTTGACACAATAAAAAATTATCCGATTCCGAAAAACATTAGAGAACTACGTAGCTTCCTAGGGATGACAAGGTACTATAGAAAATTTGTCCGAAATTATGCATCAATTGCAAAGCCACTGACAAAATATTTAGTAGGATTAAATGGAAAAGCATCACGTAGAGAATCTAAAAAGGTCTTAATTCAGCTGGATGAACCAGCAGTAGCAGCATTTAACAATCTAAAGGACAGTCTAATTGCACACATAGAATTAGTGCAACCAGATTATAATAAGAAATTCATCCTAACTACGGACACGTCAAATATAGCCATAGGGGCAGTTTTATCCCAGGAGGGAAATCCAATAACGTTTATTTCAAAAACTTTAAGTAAGACAGAGCAGTTATATGCAACGAATAAGAAAGAATTACTTGCCATAGTGTGGGCGTTAAAGAATTTACGCAATTATTTATATGGAGTTAGCGGAATAGAAATACACACTGATCACCAACCCTTATCTTTCAAAGGAACGCGATCAGGTACCAAATGTACAACCCTTGTTCGTTTGCTTTGTTCCCAATTGGCAGTTGGGCCCGCCGCCTTCAAAAAGGTATTTTTTGTGCATTTTTTTCATTTTTTAGGTTTGGTTAACGAATTTTAGCTCCAAAGTCTCTCCATAGATTTTAATGAGCGATACCTTGAACGACGCCAAATTAATGCACCTATACACAAAAAAATAGAGAACACAGGATATAATTTTTTTTCGACTTTTCCTGAGTTTTTAAAGTCAAAATTTCGTAAAAAATACCCCACAAAAATCATCATTTTTGCATTTCAATGCTTTATATTTCCCAGACGGTAAGCTGAAATCACAAAGTGTTTGGCATTAACTTCTAGCTGTTTCAATTATCTTTTCAAAATAGCTAAGTTCTTTACAACCAGACGTAAGATACTAAAGGTATGTGAAAAAAACAAGCGTTACCTCTGAAAAAAGCTTAAGAAAAACTACCAGACTTCAAAAATTCTTCAAAAAAAAGTTCTGCCATAGAAAAAAAACCATAATTCTTTAAAAAATTTTAAATCCCCATATCTATCAGAAAAAGTCGGTTTGGATCCTTGAGGAAAAAAAAGTTCGATTTTGTCGAGTAGTGTTAAAGAAGAAACCCATTGCAGGGCTCATAGAGGATTAGATGAAAATTACAAGCAAATATCTCGATTATATTATTGGCCAAATCTATATAAGAAATTGAAAGAATATTTACGAAACTGCGAAATATGTAACAAAAACAAATATAATAGACACCCAGTAAAAATTCCAATAGGGGGCAGCCCCCATTCCGACTAGAGAAGGGGAACAACTACACTTAGACCTTTATAACCTGCATAGATTCTTACTCCAAATACTTAGTAGTTAAGGAAATCCAAACTAAATTAAATATTGAAAATAAGGTAATGGAAATATTACAGCAATTTCCTTTAGCAACCTCTTTAATGACAGACAATGAGCCAAGCTTTACATCCGCCCAATTTAGATCGTTTTTACAACGAAACAATTTAACTATTTACTACGCTGACCCCAGGCATAGCACTTCCAATGGACAAATAGAACGAGTGCATTCCACTCTTGCAGAATTAGCCAGATGCATTAAAGACGAATTAAATTTGGAAAACTTTTCAGAAATAGTAATTAAGGCGGCACAGACTTATAATCTTACCATACATTCGACAACGGATCAAAAACCCTATGACATATTGTTTAACAAGATTGAACACAAAAATATGCCATTAATACTTAAAGCTGCTCAGGATAAAATGCTTACACTTCACAACAAGAACCGAAAAGACAAAGAATATTCAGTGGGAGAAGTAATCTACGAAAAGAAGCATGGGGAAAGAAATAAATTGCATTCCCGGTATAAAAAGCAGGTAGTTAGGGAAAATCTACCGAATAAAATCATAATTAACAACAGGAATCGAATAATTCATAAAGATAACTGTTGGCTTCACAGCAACAACAACAACGGGAGTAGCCCATATATTAATATATATCGGTTGAAGTTACTGATGCAATAATTGTGAGTATTGCAACATACACACACTCCGTATTATTGTATGTGTTGCTGAGACATACAAAACAGTCAGGGATCAAATAGTTAGAGCGAGACAACCATTGCGTTACAGTAATGCGTATGTATTGGAGATCAACCGGCCTTCTGCTGGTTTCTTGGTTCAGCTCACTCTTGAAAACATAATTGGCGTGGCAAGTCGAGTCGAAAAGAATTAAAGGAATAAAGGAATATTTAAATACAAATTTGGCGTGCTTCTTTACTTCGGATACTAGACTGTAAATTCCAATAGGTTATGGGCCCAGTCACATCGGAGTAAAAGAAAAACATTTAAAAACAAAGAATTAAGATTTGTATTAAAAGAAACAAAAATTACGTGCCATTGTGAAATAAAACGAGGACCGGCCGCTGTATCTGTGAGTGTGTGCGTGCGCGTATCTGTGCTTGGGCTGTGTGTACGTGAAGAAGGAGAATGGATAAAGGAAAAGGAAACATCAAACCGTTTGACGGCGAGAAATATTCCATCTGGAAATTTCGAGTAAAAGCGCTGTTGGCCGAACACAATGTTTTAAAAGTAATAGAAGATAATGATAAAACAGTGGGTGACAATGAACAGTGGATGAAAGCTAAACTAACAGCGAAAAGCTTGATAATAGAATTTTTGTCAGACTCGTTTCTGCATTTCGCAACTTCCGACAATACAGCAAAAGAAATTCTAACAAATTTGGACGCCATATACGAGAGAAAAAGTTTGGCATCTCAGCTTTCAATCCGAATGCAATTATTGTCATTAAAACTGAAACCCGGTTTCAATCTCATAAGTCATTTCAACGTATTTGATGACCTGGTTACAGAACGAATAGCTTCTGGTTCTAAAATTGAGGAGGTGGATAATATAGCTCATTTGTTGATGACACTCCCTTCGACTTATGATGGTATTGTGACTGCTGTAGAGACATTGTCTGAGTCCACATTGACATTAGGTTTCGTGAAAAATCGGCTTTTGGACCACGAGATTAAGTTGAGGAATGCTAGCAAAGACACGAGCTCGAAAGTTTTACAGGCGGTAGGAAACAACCAGCAAAGTGATAGAAAAATATTTAAAAATATTAAAAACAAAAATAAAAACAGTTTCAAAGGAAAAATAGATAAAAAGAATATGAAGTGTCACCACTGTAATAAGATGGGTCATTTTAAAAGGGATTGCTATGCTTTAAAGAACCTTCAAGAAAATCAGCCGAAACAAGCACAGACAGCCGCCGCAGCTCAGCAGAATGGCGCCTTCGCCTTCATGTTACAAAGATCCAAACACATGCAAAGAAAAGATGGCGTGTTTTTTGTTTTGGATTCTGGTGCGTCCGACCATATGGTCAATGATAAGTCTTTTTGAAAGATTTGATGTTTTGGAGCAACCGATTGAAATCACAGTCGCCAAGTGTGATGAGTACATATACGCCACAGCAATGGGTGTGATTCAAGTTAGTAATAATTGGCAACAAAATATTACGTTGAAAAATGTACTGTACTGTGAGCAGATTCGGCAAAACTTGCTATCTGTCAAAAAGATGCAAGAGGCTGGAATGACGATCGAGTTCTCAAAAGATGGTGTAAAAGTAACCAAACATGGTCAAACCGTTTTTAAGGGGAAGTGCTCATCTAACATACCGATTGTTGAATTTAACTTATGCCATAGGGCATATTTAACAAATAATAATATTAATATGGATCGATTGTGGCATGCACGTTTAGGGCATATGAGTGAAGGGAAACTAAAGGAAATTATACGAGATAAAATGTTTGAAGATATTGATCTATTAAAATCGATTAAATTTGATTATGACATTTGTGAAGCTTGTGTTAAAGGAAAACAAGCCAGGTTGCCATTTGCCAAATTTAAAAGTAAAGATTATATTGATAGAGCTTTATTTGTTATTCACTCAGATGTTTGTGGCCCTATTACACCCCCTACAATTGATGGTAGAAATTATTATGTAATTTTTGTGGACCAATATACTCACTATTGCGTGACCTATTTAATAACTCAAAAGTCTGAAGTATTCGATTGTTTTAAAGATTTCGTAGCAAAATCTGAAGCTCATTTCAATTTAAAGGTTGTGAACTTATATATAGATAATGGAAGGGAGTATTTGTCAAATGAAATGAAAAACTATTGTGTTGAGAAAGGTATTACTTATCATTTGACAATCCCACATACACCCCAGCAAAATGGTGTGTCTGAGCGTATGATTAGGACACTCACTGAGAAAGCTCGTACTATGGTTAGTGGAGCGAGCATAGATAAACGTTTTTGGGGTGAAGCTGTGTTGACAGCAACCTATTTAGTAAATAGAACTCCAAGTAGAGCATTACAAAAATGCAAAAAGACACCTTTTGAAATGTGGCATAAGAGGAAGCCAAATTTAAAGTACTTAAAAGTATTCGGTTCAAAAGTGTTCATTCACAACAAGACAAGAAAAAGAAAATTTGACGACAAATCAATTAGTGGTATACTAATTGGGTATGCAGCAAATGGTTTTAAGATATGGGCGAAAGAAGATAAGAAATTCATAGTAGCCAGAGATGTGATAGTGGATGAAATGTATGTATATAATTCCGATGTTGACTCCCTAAAAACAAAAGGCTCTGATGTGGACATGGTGTTTCCAAACGAGAGTGTAGAACAAGAAATTGATGCCCAGAATGAAAGCATGGGAGAGATACAATGTAATATCCAGAATGAGAGTACGGATGGTGGAAGTTTCCTGAATAAGAGTAAGGAAGATATACATTGTAATGTCCTGAATGAGAGTACGGATGGTAGAAATTTCCTGAATGAGAGTAAGGAAAGTGTACAGAATAATGTCCCGAATGAGAGTACGGATGGTATAAATTTCCTGAATGAGAGTAAGGAAGATGTACATTTTAATGTCCCGAATGAGAGTACGGACGGCAGTTTCTTGAAGGAGAGCACGGAAGATATACGGTATGAAGGTGGAAAAAATGAGAATCTTGAAGTCAGACGAAGTAATCGACTGCAAGAGAAACCACAAATATCTTATAGGATATTAATTGGTGGTTTGATGTGTTCACAAAATACCTTTTGCGACATACCGAATTCGTATGATGAAGTAAAAGGTAGGCATGATAAGATCAAATGGGAACAAGCAATGAAAGAAGAGTTAGATTCTCACATTCTCAATGAGACCTGGACTTTGGTAGAAAAGCCAGAAAATAAAAACATTGTTGACTGCAAATGGGTTTTCACGATCAAGAACGATGAACATGGAAATTATATCAAATGTAAAGCCAGGCTTGTCGCTCGTGGATTTACACAGCGATATTTGATTGATTATGAGGAAACATTTGCTCCTGTAGCAAGGATCTCAAGTTTTCGGTTTATAATGGCCTTGTCAAACCAGTTTGACTTAAAAGTTCATCATATGGATGTGAAAACCGCATTTTTAAATGGAAATTTGAAAGAGGAGATATATATGAATATTCCTCAGGGTCTGACTGCAAAACAGAATGAAGTATGCAAGTTGAACAAATCTATATATGGGCTTAAACAGGCAGCACGATGCTGGTATGAAATGTTTGAGCATACACTCAAAGAAATTGGATTTGTTAATTCAGCAGTAGACCATTGTATTTATCTTCTTGACAAGGGAGATGTTGCTAAGAACATATATCTGTTATTATATGTAGATGATCTAGTGATAGCAACGGAAAATTTAGAAATAATGTCAAATTTTAAAAACTATTTAAAAGGAAAATTTAGAATGACAGACTTATCAGAAATTAGACATTTTATCGGTATCAAACTTTTCAGACAAGATAATCAGATAGAACTTAGTCAGTCTGCTTACATAAATAACGTTTTAATTAAATTTAATCCAGTTTCTACACCTCTCCCAAGCAAATTAAACTATGATGCACTAAATTCAGACGACTTTTATGATGCTCCATGTCGAAGCTTAATTGGATGTTTAATGTACATAATGTTATGTACTCGTCCAGATTTAAGCACATCCGTTGGAATCCTGAGTAGATATACCAACAAAAATAATAGAGAGCTGTGGCAGTGTCTGAAGAGAGTGCTAAGATATCTAAAGGGTACAGTGAATCTTAAATTGGTTTTTGTAAAAGTATTAAACTACGAAAATATGTTTACGGCATATGTTGATTCAGATTGGGCTGGGAGTGAAACAGATAGAAAAAGCACAACAGGTTATTTGTTTAAGATGTTTGATTCAAGTCTGATTTGTTGGAATACAAAGAAACAAAATTCTGTAGCAGCTTCATCTACGGAGGCAGAATACATGGCTCTCTTTGAAGCTACAAGAGAAGCTATGTGGTTAAGGTCATTGGCAATGAGTATAAAGCTAGAATTAGATAAACCTATAAAGGTTTATGAAGATAATCAGGGATGCATAAGTATTGCAAACAACCCAACGTGTCACAAAAGATCAAAACATATTGATATTAAATACCACTTTACACGAGAGCAAATCGAAAATAAGCTAATTATTGTTGAGTATCTTCCCACAGATAAGCAGCTGGCAGATATTTTAACCAAACCTTTACCTGGACCCCGATTTGCTGACCTGAGAAGTCAAATTGGCCTAACGAACTGATTATACCAAATAATAATAATACAATTTAAATTGTCAATTTTTCTTTGTTGTTGAACAACATTTTTTTTATTTAGAAACGAAAAGCAAAACTTTGAAAAAGCTAAGCTGATTTTGTTAAGTACATATACGAATATACCATATCAATATATATAATTATATTTAGTCTTAAAATGTAAAGTAACATTGAAAGAATTTTGTTTGCTTGAATTTGTTTTGGTCTGGTTAGGTTTTCCTGGGTTTCCCTAACCTATACAACAAAATGTTGGACCAAATAATGTAACACTCCCCAGAATGCTCGGCTTGTCACTTTAGTATTAAGATTAACTTAATTGTGAATGATCCATGATTGTTTTGAGGAGGTGTGTTGGCTTCACAGCAACAACAACAACGGGAGTAGCCCATATATTAATATATATCG
>NW_024542685.1:0-12007 GCF_018151105.1 Drosophila obscura | reverse complement strand
TGTTTGTTTGGTTACGCAGCCAAATAGTGGACAAATGCATAGATTATAGCCAGTGGTGCAGCAGTAGAGTAAATCCTTATTATTGTTCGTTGTTTGCACTGCCCACTGTATCTAAATTGTCATTTACCTACAAACTCATGCACGCATTCATGCTCCCTCACGGCAGCAGCCTATGCAGCCGTTCTCTTTCGCCTCTTCATCTCGATCTGTCGCTCTCTCGCTCGCATTAGGGCACAGGCAATTCGGCCCGCCTGCCCTTTGAATTAGTCTTGATCTTGCAATCACTGCGCATCGTCTTGGAATCGAGCTATTCAATCCGACACCGTCTTGAACCGACCCCCGCGTCTTCAATCTGACCCCGTCTTGAATCCAGCTAACTATCCTTTCGACTCTGTATCGCTTATTTACTTCACCACAATAAACTGTGAATATATATATTGAACAATCATCGCCTTTTTAAAAAACAAAAAACCCTACCGAAAAAATTTAATAGCTCTAACATTTGGTGACCCCGACGTGATATAAACATAAACTCTTTAAATTGTATCACAAAAAAACATTTTCGTTGGATAAATTCGCTTTGAACCACGGTGTTTCGGTTCATCGTGTGTTGGCAACAAGCAACAGAAACGGTTCTCGCGTCATCTGCTTTGCGGTCTGCTTGCTTGCTGTTGTTTCGTTTCGGTTTTGCACGCATGCCTTTGTTGTTGTTGGATGCACAAGTGCAGGGCGTTTCAAACTGTTAGCTCTCGCTGCTGCTCTGTAAAACTGCAAGACTGGTGTTTTTTAAACGCTGCGATCGATTGTACAGTTCGTGTAAAACTGTTCGAGGTTATTCACCGGCTGTTAACCTCTACACTCTCTCAGTGACTCTAAGCCCAGCTTTCTATTGAACATACACGATGGCTTCTATAGCACCCCCTTCGATCTTGCCCCCCTACCATTGTTTGTCGATTGCTTTTCAAGAGCGGGAGGCACCCCCCCCGGGGGGGGGGAGAGAATTGAAACGGCCGTAACAAAAAACCAAAGGGGAAGGCCGGAGAAAAAAACCGCGTCGGCAAGGAGAGGATTGGCGAGCTCAGTGAGGAGGAAAAGACGAAACGTAGAAGGGAATGCAAAACTCGCAACGGGTGCCGGTGCCTTCATCAAATTGGAAATGAGCGCGTGGTCATGCTGGAGATTCGTAAAGCGAATTAGCGGCAGTACAATGCTACCATGTTCAACAATAACGGGCGGACCATTAAGAGAGGCCCCAACTACGGTCGTCGTGCAAAGTCGGCCACGCCTGCCGGAGTTGAAGCTACCTGAGTTCGGGGGGTGGGGGCTACGTTTCAATATTCCTCGTTTTGGGGCATGTTCTCCTCCATTAATAGAAAGAACCCTGCTTACGAATGTCGAGAAGCTGCAGCATTTACGATCATGCCTAAAGGGACCAGCGCTGGACACGATCTCGTCGCTGGAATTTAGCCACGCCAGCTATCCTATTGCTCTAGATTTACTCAGCAAACGATTTAATAACAAGCGTCTCATCTTTCAGGCACATGTCACAGACATTCTGAGCTTGCAGCGTGTCGAGGCCTCATCTGTTTCCCAACTACGGTCCCTTTCGGATACAGTTAATGCCAATCTGCGAGCGTTACAAAGTATGGGGACAAAGGAGCAGATTGCTGACTGCATCCTAATACACAGCCTACTACAGAAGGTGGACAGCGCCACACAAACCAAGTGGGAGGAATGCTCGTCGTTGGATAGCATACCCTCCAGCCAGCAATTTGCCACGTTTCTGGAGCAGAGATGCCAGAGGTTGGAACCCAAGAGCACGCAAATGATATGTACACCCCAGAGCAGTCGGAAACACTGTCTAATCGCAACCAGCTCCAAGGTCTGTACATTCTGCGGTGATCCAGGACACTCCATTTATGCGTGTTCACAATTTGGGAATCTTTCCGCTCAACTTCGGCTTCAGGAAACTAAGAAGCTGTCACTGTGCACCAACTGTCTCCGAGCAGGCCACACGCAGGGTGCATGTCATTCTCGATCCTGCCGAATATGTGGTGCCAGACATCACACTCTACTTCACTTCGAGTCCCCGTCTTTCGGTTCTCAATCCATTCTGCCATCACTGTCACATTCTACATCAGCTCCGCAATTGCCCGCGGGACCCTCTGGCGTTGTACATACTGCAACAGCGTCAGCCACATCGCTTTTGCCCAGAGTCACAGGCAGGACATCGTTCTTCTTGCCACTGCCATAATCAGCGTAAGGAATCGCTCTGGTACACTCATTCCATGCCGTGCCTTGCTTGATTCTGGATCGCAGGTGCATCTCATTACTTCTCGCCTGGCTCAGCAGTTGCAGCTTCAAAGGAAAGTGTCGGATGTTTTGGTGTCTGGTCTGCGAGTCGCGTGCCCAACAACCGACTCAACTTACACAAACAAATATAAGACCTCAGCAACCAAACATCCGTTCCAAATGAGGAATGGGAGTAATCAGATTCTCGGCCAGCAAAAAGAGCAAGGCCAGCATTTTGTATTTAAGTTCGAAACCAAGAAACGAAATATAGATTCAGAATAATTTTGTAACTCAAACAAACCGGTTGTCTTTAACTCCGTAAAAACCAATATCGGCAAACCAATCTCTCAAGGAAAACCTCTACAGATACACTAGTATCATAACTGGCGCAGTCGGACACTCTCGTTTAAGGACGGAAATCTGGAGGAACTAGGACCCTAGAGGACCGAGACAGCGAGAGAGAATCACGCAAGAGATGTATTGGAAAATAGCGACGCTCATAACCCTGTAAGGAAAGATATCAAGAAATATGTACGTGTGAGTAGAGTGACGTGAAATGGAGAAGAAATAAAATGTAATAAACCTTCAAAGGGAAAAAGAAAAGTGAAAATACAATGGTGAGCAGTGAAATGGGCAATCAGTAAAAGAGAGATAGTATGGCACATTGGCCAGGCAGTGGATTCGAGCTAGTCGAACCAAAACGAACATAATAATTCAAATAAATTGTCAAAGAGGAGTGAAGAGAAAAGAGTGCAAGTTTGTCGTGGAAAAATGTTGAGCGGTGGACAGCGGCTCGAGAGGGAGCGGTTCGATCGTGCGAGGTTCGAGCGGCGGCGGATCGGGCGTTGCGGTTCGACCGGTTGCGGGTCGACCAAGTGCGGTACGATTGGCGGCGGTTCGACCGACTGCGGTTCGATCGGCGGCGGTTCGACCAAGTGCGGTTCGATCACCGGCGGTTCGACCGAGTGCGGTTCGATCGGCGGCGGTTCGACCGAGGGCGGTTCGATCGGCTGCGGGTCGACTGAGTGCGGCTCGATCGACGGCGGTTCGACAGAGTGTGGTTCGAGCAGAGGCGGTTCGACAGTGGGTCGAGTCAAACATCGAACGGTCGAAGATGATACACACACAACATAGAGTCGAGGCTGGCACGAAAAGATAAACTGTACAAAATACAAAGAATAAAACACCGAAAATGGTGAGGGGCAAGACTCCGAGAGGGAGGCGGTATAATTAAAAGAGATAAAATCTGAGTCACTCACATGCGTAGGGCAAAGTACTGTAACGCACAGTGCGGATGCCTAGTGTAGGGGTGACAAAGAGAAAAGTGAAGAGTCGATTACAAGTCCAAGTCACTCACATGCGTAGGGCAAAGTACTGTAACGCACAGTGCGGACGCCTAGTGTAGGGGTGACAAGGAGAAAAGTGAAGAGTCGATTACAAGTTCCAAGTCACTCACATGCGTAGGGCAAAGTACTGTAATGCGCAGTGCGGACGCCCAGCATAGGGGTGACGGGGGGATGGAACAAGGAAACGCTACCAGGGAGACACGACTGTCCGCATTTGGTCACAGATACTGTAACGCACAGTACTGCGACTAGCTTCAGCGTGTAGGGAAAGCCACTAAGTAGATAAAAAGACGCACATGAGGCGATCGAATAAATATAAATGAAGAATAAACCATTTCACGGCACACCATACTAGTAGAATATAATATTGGAAAAAATACTCACGTTAATCAATTACAGACTCCATTTCACGGGCACAAGGACACACAAGGACACACTAAATTTAATTTAAACGCTTAAGCACACACGCACACACATACACATATACCTACTAAGATATAAGTACACTATATATAATTACACACGCAACATCATACACACAAACACTAAGAAGACGTAGAATAAGAAAAGAGGATTCGAAATAGAATTTATGTCAAAAGAAAGCAGTAACCAAAGGGTTATTCCGGTAGACACGGAAGCTTCAGTAGCTACAGACGAGAACCAGGGACAAGTAGAAATGAGCCAGCCCAGCAACACGAACCTGCTCGAAGCGGTTCGGGTCATAGAGCTGGTGGAGATCATACCAAAGTATGAAGGAAGTGTAGAGAAGTTAGATGGGTTTATATCAGCAGTAGAACAGATATTAGGCCTTATAAAAGGAGAAGAAAGGTCATCGGTAGGAGTGATAGCACTTAGGGCTATAAGAAGCAAGGTAATAGGAGCGGCAGATAGGGCATTGGAGTTGAATGAGGTCGATTTGAATTGGGACAACATTAAGAAGGCATTGGTGGCCCATTTTAGGGATAAAAGATCAGAGCAGGATCTAATCATGGAACTTACACACATAAAAGAGAAAAAACTGGATCTAGAGCCATTGTATCAAAAGGTGCTAGAGTTAAGAAAGGCCCTCGTCAGCTTGGGTAAGGCGAAAGAGCCGAACTCTTTGTTAAGGAAAGAAAAGACCAAGTGGTACGAGGACATAGCACTAAACGCTTTTCTCTCGGCTATAAAAGGGCCGATAGGGCTAACAATTAGGAATATCCACGTAGACGACATTTCAAAGGCATACGAAGTAGCCTGTAGGGAGAAAAACGTCTATACTCTAGACGAGCCGGAACAAGAGGTAAAAAAGTACCCGACAACAGAGAACCAGGCTAAGGAAACTAAAGAACCTTTAGCGCAAGAGCACGACAGAAAAGAAGTTCAGACACCAGGAGTGCACCGAGAAATGCCAAGTTGGCAGCAGCACCAATGGGGAGCCAACGGTCAATCATCGTTCGGCATGCCGTTCCCAATGGGTAATGGGAGCGGATGGCCTGGTTTTGGGTTCGTCTACCCAATGGGAGGAAATTCCTTCAGGGGAGCTCCCTTTATGCAGAACGATCAAGCAGGGTACACTAGGGGTCCATATCGGAATCAGCAGAATAGGAACCCTAGATGGGGTTATGACCAACAGAACAATGGAAGGCGCTGGGGCCAGAACAATCGTCAGGAGCAATTAGCGATCCAGGCACCACAAGACGCAGGGAGAAGCGGACAATCTAGGATGTCGGGATCGACAAATAACACAGGGCAGTCATATAACTCCAATAACTCCAGACAGTCGTATGCAGCACAGCAGACACCTAGCACCTCGACTAGAGTTAGCGGACAACCTGCAGTTGGTCAGCTGCACAATATTCAGGAAGAGGAAGGAAATTTTCGCCAGGCAGCCTCGAACAAAGTACAGGATACCTAGGACGAAAGAAGAATCAGTCGACCCTGCCCTATATAATGGTTAGACTGACAGCAGATAAAAATATTAAAATGCTTATAGACACAGGATCCACATTTTCTTTCATAAGACCAGAATTAGTACCCGCAGAACACACTAGAAGATTAAAGGACCCAATAAAAATAAAAACAATCGTACAATCCCACGAAGTACAGAAGGAGACAGTCTTAGCCATGTTCAGAGAACTAGGAGGAGTAGGGGAGATGAGATTGCTACTCTTCAAGTTTCACCAGTTTTTCGATGGATTGGTAGGAATAGACATACTACAACAAATAGGAGCAGTAATTGATGTGGACAAACGACAACTGCGTACAGCCACGACAGAAACACAGATATGCCAGACGCAATACAGAGCAACGGAGGTATATACGATAGAAGCGGGCACAAAAAAGGTTATACAGGTGCCGGTACAGTTACAGGACGGGGAGTTTTTAATTAACAGAACGAAAGTAAAACCTAACATGGAAATATCAGAAGGCCTGTATAAGGCAACAGCAGGACAGAGCCTGGTAGAGATAACCAACTATTCGGAAGAAGACCAGGAAGTGTTTCTAGAGGAACCACTAGTGGTTTCAGAACTCAAAGCTGAAGAGCATATAGAAATAAATAACATAGAAGGCAGACAAGATAAAAGGAATAAAGGAATCCCGTTTCATAAGATAAGAACAGATCATCTGAACGAAGAAGAAATCACCGAATTAAAAAGACTATGTAAAAAATACCCATCGGCATTTTATATGGAGGGAGAGGACTTGTCGTTCACAAACGTTGTCAAACACCAGGTGAGGACAACGGATGATATTCCGGTGTACTCAAGGCCATATAGGTACGCATTCACGGAGAGGCAGGAGGTGAAAAGACAAATAGAGAATTTGTTGGAACAAAAGATAATTAGACACAGTCACTCCCCATGGAGCGCCCCAGTGTGGCTGGTGGCCAAAAAGAAGGACGCGTCAGGGCAAAGGAAGTGGAGAATGGTAGTAGATTATAGAAAACTCAATGAAAAACTGATCAAGGATAGGTATCCCATGCCAATAATAAATGACGTATTGGATGGGTTAGGAAGAGCCAAATACTTTTCGACATTAGACCTGGCGAGTGGGTACCACCAGATTGAGGTAGAGGAAAGGGATATACCGAAGACTGCATTCTCCGCGGAAGGAGGGCACTTCGAATATGTAAGGATGCCTTTCGGGTTAAGTAATGCCCCAGCGACTTTCCAGAGAGTGATGAATAACCTTTTCGGGGAGCTCTTGGGGAAATGTTGCCTTGTATATATGGATGACATTATGGTGTATTCTGCATCCTTACAAGAGCACATGACCGATTTAAACAGAGTCTTCGCAAAACTAGACAACGCCAATTTCAAACTACAATTGGATAAAACAGAGTTTTTGAGAAAAGAAGTAGAATACTTAGGTCACGTGGTAACATTAGAGGGGGTCAAACCTAACCCCAAAAAGATAGAAACGATAAAAAGGTTTCCGATTCCAAAAACTAGAAAACAGATAAAATCATTCTTGGGGCTTTTGGGGTATTATAGGAAGTTCGTAAAAGACTTCGCAGCTATAACAAAACCCCTAACGAGGCAGTTAAAAGGTAAAAAACCAGTACACATTGACGCAGAATTTACGAAAACATTCGAAACATGCAAAACACTGTTGTGCAACGACCCCATTTTGCAGTTTCCCGACTTCGCGAAACCATTCATTCTGACAACAGACGCAAGCAATTATGCCGTAGGAGCTGTCCTGTCCCAAGGACACTTGGGAGCGGACAGACCGTTGGCATATGCTAGCAGAACGTTGTCAGACGCGGAAATAAATTATGCAACGATAGAAAAGGAGATGCTTGCCATTATTTGGGCAATAAAGCACTTCAGACACTATCTGTTCGGACAGAGGTTTAAAATAGTTACGGACCATAGACCACTAACGTGGTTAATGAGTATAAAGGAACCAGATTCAAAGTTGGTTAGGTGGAAACTGCAACTGCTAGAATACGATTACGAAATCCTATACAAGAAAGGATCCCTCAACGTAGTGGCAGACGCTTTGAGTAGGATACAGCCAGAAATTAACATGATGGAAAACATGTCGGAAGTAGCAACTAACGGAGAAACAATACATTCCGCAGAAGAAAACTTAAACCTCGGATTTCAAATATCGGAAAAACCACTAAACGATTATAATATTCAAATAGTAATAAAAAAGGGTACCCCAGCTACAATAATAAAGGAAGTCCCCTTTAGAAACAAGATTAGGATAACATGGACCGAAGATAACTTCGAAGAGGAGACAATAGGACGTAGGCTTAAAGAGATTCTGAAGCCCAATAGAACGGTGGCAATTTTTATACCAGACGAGCTGGTTATAGTTATACAGAATGTTTATTGCAAGTATTTTGCCTACAGCAGAATTTATAAAGCCATAAGATGCACATTTATATTACCAGAAATAGTAGAAAGGGGCCAACAAGAAAAGGCAGTCAAAGAACATCATGAAAGAAATAATCATAGGGGAATAGAAGAGACGTTAATCCACATCAAAAGGAGTTTATACTTCCCGCACATGAAGCCGATAGTAACACAGACAATCAATAACTGCGACACATGTCAAAGATTGAAATATGATAGGAAACCCCAGAAGATAAAATACAGTATAACAGAAACACCGGACAAACCAATGCAAATAGTGCACATAGACTTATATTTCGTGAACAAAAAATACGTCCTAACAGTCATAGACAAATTCTCCAGATATGCGTGGGGATATACAATTCCAGCTAGGGACAGCATAAATGTAGTAACGTCATTGAGGGATTTTATGGCACTTTTCGGGATTCCTAGTAAAATAGTTTGCGACCAAGGAGTCGAATTCTCTTCTAATCTGTTTAAGGATTTTTGTAAGCAATATGAGATAGAATTGCACACAACATCCTTTCAACAGTCATCGAGCAATGCAACAGTCGAAAGACTGCATTCAACGATAACAGAGATTTACAGGATAATAGTAGAAGAGAAAAAGGGAAAGAAGCTAGAAGTGAAACATGAAGACGTAGTGAAAGAAGCGTTTATAACATATAACAACTCAATTCATTCGGCAACGAAGTTCACGCCGCACGAGTTGTTCACGGGAAGAACATACAATTTTATGAGTAACGTGGCATTCAGTAATGAGCACGATTATCTCCAGAAAATTAATGCATTCCGGGCAGAGATATACCCAAAAGTAAAGGAAAGGGTACAAGAACAAAAAGTCAAAAGAATAAACGCAGCGAACGAGGATAGGCAGGATCCAATACAAGTAAACACCAACGACACGATTTTTAGAAAAGAAAATAGGCGGGACAAGCTAACACCAAGGTTCACCACACATAAGGTAGCAACTGATAATAACTTAACAATAAACACAACAAAACCACAGAAAGTTCACAAGGAAAAGATTAGAAAGCTGACCAAGACTAACGATCAATAATAATTTCAGATGGGTTGCAGTGATGGAGACTAAAGGAACGTTTGAAATCAGAGAGTTTAAAGAGGATGAGCCTATCGCACAAATCACATTAGGAACAGCCAGGGTAATACAAACATATAAAACCTTCATACACATAGTCCGACTAGAGGAATATGTAAAGAGTGTTGACCATTTAGACCAAACGCTTAGGACCATACAAGAGGACACCGAAACAAAAGATCTAGTTAGGGCACTTCAGAACAAGTTAAACCTAGTAAAAGGAAGAATAGATACGATATCTCCCAAGAAGAGAAGTAGGAGGGGACTGTTTAACGGATTAGGTTCTGTAGTTAAGGCAATCACAGGAAATTTAGACGCAGAAGATGCGGACAAATTAGAACAGGAGATCAGAAGAGTACAGGAAGAAGAGAGAAGGTTAAATGAAGAAATAGGTACACGCCAGAACATGGACAATAGGTTCATTATAATGTTCAGGAACTTAACACAGCATATTAACGAAGAGCAGGTTAGGGTAAACTCTTTTATCAGCAATTATAAAAACGGGATAAGCAAAACATTCGTGGAAGAGGATAAAAGAATTTATAGAATTGAGTACATCGATAGAATTTCAATCACTATAGATATGATATCAATGAACCTCAACGAGGTAACGGAAAGCCTATTATTAGCAAGGGTAGGAATAATCCCCAAGTTTATATTAAATAAAGAAGAATCCCGGAAAATTACTCAGAATTTGGAAGACCAAGGGGTGCAGATTTTATCGGAAGAACACATGTACGAATTTTTAGAGTTAAAAGCCATAATGAATGGTACTGACATTATATTTTCATTAAGCCTACCAATATTTAAGGAAGAAATGTTCACACTGAAAAGAATACTACCATTACCTATAAATAAGACAGAATTTGTAATAGCACCTAATTTTGTAGCTTATAACAAAAACGAAATGTACTATTATAAGGACAAATGTCAAAAAATAAGGGAAATTTATACATGTAAAAATGACAAGAGCGTAAAGAGAATCAATGAAGGTTGTCTGAGAAGTCTTATCAAGGGAGAAGCAACTGAATGCGAGACAAAAGATACAGGATTTCGCAGGGAAATTTTCCAACCGGAGAAAGGATACATCGCAATTTTCAATGGCGAGAAGGTGAGGATACAAACGGATTGTGGACCCGAAGACACATTCAGCGGATCAGCAATGATCATTTTCAACAAGTGCGAAGCAATAGTCAATAACATTCAATACGAGGCCGTAGAGCAACTGGAAGCGGGACACATGCAGCTCGAGATTCCACAGATAACGTTTTTGAAGAGAAACAGAACAACCCAAGAATTGGGAGTCCATGAACTCAAGATGGACGACATCAAAACCAACCTGGAAATCGGAAGAATGCGAACCGGAATGGCAATACACGCTACAGCAACTTACGCAGCTTTCGGAGTACTACTGGTGGGCGTGATATGCACCGTCCACCTTTCAAGGAAGACAACCATTTATGCAACAACTACTTCAAACCCCGTGTCCACACCCGCACCCACCTTCGCACCAACCATCCCTCCGTTATGGTCGGTAGCTCAGACTGAGGGGGAGGAGTTACCACCCCAGCACTTACCCTCACCCTCGCCCCGCCGAAACCACTTAGGCTAGCATAGCAGGCCCTAACATCAACAACGTTGACGATGCAACAAAGTTGCACCGACTCATTTACACAAACAAATATAAGACCTCAGCAACCAAACATCCGTTCCAAATGAGGAATGGGAGTAATCAGATTCTCGGCCAGCAAAAAGAGCAAGGCCAGCATTTTGTATTTAAGTTCGAAACCAAGAAACGAAATATAGATTCAGAATAATTTTGTAACTCAAACAAACCGGTTGTCTTTAACTCCGTAAAAACCAATATCGGCAAACCAATCTCTCAAGGAAAACCTCTACAGATACACTAGTATCATAACTCGTGCCACATCGGAAGGATGCTGCGTAGATATCAACCTGGAATCACGCACATCAAGTTATGCCACGACCATTTCGGCAGTAGTTGCTCCCACCATTACGTCCAGTCAACCTAACTGCAATATCGACCTAAACAGCTGGAACATTCCCTGCAACACACAGTTAGCGGATCCCAAGTTCTACAAGTCTCAACCTGTGGACATTCTTATTGGAGCGGGACTGTTCTTTGAGCTTCTCTGCATTGGCCAAATCCAATTGGGAGCTGGTCTGCCACGTCTTCAGGAAACCAGGCTAGGATGGATAATTGCAGGAGAGGTGTCTCAGTCTCGCGCATCAGATCCACGTTCTCCTGTGTTATTTTCAGTTAACCAGTCTAAAGTGCCCCCTCGCACGAGTATTGGACCTCTTCGTCGAGTCAGGCATGGTTTCCGGAGTGGCTATACTAAAGACGTCACCTGGATCAACAAAGGAAATGTGGCTGCCAAAGAAGGATGTTAAAGACCCGTGATCTTCAACGGGGGGAGTATGTTTGGTTACGCAGCCAAATAGTGGCCAAATGCATAGATTATAGCCAGTGGTGCAGCAGTAGAGTAAATCCTTATTATTGTTCGTTGTTTGCACTGCCCACTGTACTAAATTGTCATTTACCTACAAACTCATGCACGCATTCATGCTCCCTCACGGCAGCAGCCTATGCAGCCGTTCTCTTTCGCCTCTTCATCTCGATCTGTCGCTCTCTCGCTCGCATTAGGGCACAGGCAATTCGGCCCGCCTGCCCTTTGAATTAGTCTTGATCTTGCAATCACTGCGCATCGTCTTGGAATCGAGCTATTCAATCCGACACCGTCTTGAACCGACCCCCGCGTCTTCAATCTGACCCCGTCTTGAATCCAGCTAACTATCCTTTCGACTCTGTATCGCTTATTTACTTCACCACAATAAACTGTGAATATATATATTGAACAATCATCGCCTTTTTAATAGTATCGCAATACAACGCTACT
>NW_024542684.1:0-13982 GCF_018151105.1 Drosophila obscura | reverse complement strand
CTACAATAGCATTATTTGTCTGTTTTTCATCCAAGGCAGTTCATCCCGAAATTATCTCCAATCTAACGACTAACTCCTCTTATTGGCTCCCCAAAGGTACGTTAGTCGTCAAGGATGGCAGCCCCATGGACTGCGACAACGCGAGCGTTTCAACAAAGCGAGTCGCCACTTTGACAAAGGACTCGAGGAGGACGCTGGAGGCAGAAGCGGACTCAATTCGAGAGTTCGCAGCGAGAAGCGGCTGCAAGTTCACCTTCCCTGCCACCTCGAGCTCCGCACATGGGCGGACTGTGGGAAGCAGAGGTGAAGTAGGCAGAGAGCCTGCTGCTAAGGTCGGCCGGAAGCGCACTCTTCACCGCCGAGGAGCTGGAGAGCGTGATGGTGGGCATGGAGGCAGTGCTGAACTCGCACCCTCTGGGATCAATAAGGCCCAACCCGAGCGAGCGGAGACGCCCTGACTACCGGGCACCTCCTCCAACAGGCGGGCCCCACGTCGCACCCCCAGCACCCAGACCCAGACCACAAACCCCGGACCGAGAAGAGTCCAAGTTGCTTAGCACGATGGCGGCTTGTCTCGTGAGCAGGGCGATGTTACTGGCAGCGATGGTCCCGAGAGTCTGCGCTGGGCTTGCAAATCAGATGGAAAGTGGCACCAGGAGCAGCCCAACGTCGAGGAAGGCGACCTCGTCGTCGTCGCAGGAGAACAACCTTTCGCCCCAACAGTGGCTCCTCGGAAGAGCGTCGCAGCACACGGGCAGGACGGAAAGGTTAGGGTGGTCGACCTCAGGACAACCTACAGGTCTTGCAGAAAGCCGGTCCAGTTGAGATCATCTCTCCGATGTGTAACCTTCGACAGGGCCGCTGTCGCGTCGGAGCGCGATACTTTATTTGGAGAAATTTGAAGTCTAGTGTCGAGTGCAGCTACAGCGAAGCGGAAACACGATAAAGCTTCTTCTCGCTCTCCGGCGAATTCGCTTCAGCTCACCTAAATAAGTTCAGCTTAAGAGTATTTTATAACGAGAAGGAAGAAATCGGTGAATAGTATTGAATTCGAGCGCACGTCTTTTTTTAGTCTCCTCCATTCGTCAATGTCTCTAAATTTTGCAGCCGCCAAACTCGGTTTTTTTGTTAAAGTTCGCTTGAGAAATTATTCTAAAATTTCAAGCAGTACGTATTTTTAAGCTGCCTACGCATATAGACTGCTCTCGTTTGAAAAGCAATAGAAATTGATCTTCACGTAAGGGACTCAACTGTGAATCGTTTTATTAAAAATTTTCTATTATTTGGAAAAGAACAGTTATCCTGCAATCCCTAAGGAAACTTTGAGAAAAACCTTGCAGGATCGTCTTACGCTTTAAAAACCATTTAAACTGGAAAATTTTGTCCATTAACTAACCCATATCCTAGAGCAAATTTTCAAAAACTCGGAGTGGGTACGTGGCTCCCGGAAGACAACAAATATTGTTAGTAGGCAGGGTTCTCAAGATTGATTGACCCCTTAAAGGTAGTAAGCTTTTTAAGAGAAATGTTATTATCAAATCGAGTCATTTGAAGAGGAATTAGGAAGATTTGTATTTAGGTAGAAGACATAAAGACTCGACTCAGTTAGGTATTATTAGTAAATTTAGAAGTGCAAATATTCAGAAATAGTTTGCTGTAGAAGATTTTAAACGGAAAGCCGATGCCATGCCATATCAGGGGGAAATAGTTTTTAGTTCCATTTTGCATTTTGATTATGTTTTTGCTATTGTTACTTACTTTAAATTGTATGTGTTGTGTTTTTTTCTGTATTAAAAAAATCAAAGGAGGTGTTTAGTCCGTAGCGTAGTTTAATTGCGAATCGTGCATATCTACAGCTGCCGGCGCTATAGATATCTTGGAGGATTCACCGGACTGTTTCGAAACCAAAATAAAAATAAAATTTATTTGTTAAATGCATTTAAAAAATTTGTTTAGTATGGAAACAAACAATCCAGCAACATCAAGCGCTTTAGGTTTGCTTCACGAACGTAAGTATACCATTCATGTGTTTCTTATAATAAATCAGTATTGACCTATTGTTTTTCTCAGAACTTCAACCACAAGAACAGACGTGTAAGTATATGCATTTTTGATGATGTTTTTGGCATTGTTTGTAAAATATAAATTTTATTACAGTGACATCAGAGAAACGCATAATTGCGGCTTTCAAAAGTAAGTTATAAAACCTTCTGTTCATATATTTTCATTTATTCTAATGTGTTTTAATGTTTAAATTTTAGAAGAAAATAATGAACTCCATAAACAACTCGACTCGCTGGAAAAAAAATTTGACGTAATGGCGGAAGTTGGCGGCGGTGGCCATGTAAAAATTCGGGTAAAGAAGATCCAAAAGCCCCCAAATGCCACTTTCCAATAAAATCTAAAGTTGAATTTAGAGGCAATGAACAACGCCATATGTGAGGAGCTCATCGAATTCTATGTCAGTGTACATTAATACATTAAATGGACAAATAAGGGCCATATTGGCCTATGCGTCCCCGTAAGGGCCGTCGCCACTGGGTTAACCTAACCTAACCTGCATTAATATCCTCTAATTGCAGTTTTATTTTGTAATTTTTGTTGGTTCTTAACAACGAAGGTGAACAATATTTGGGAACAGCGCCATCGTTACCAAAATGTTTGAAAAATGTGCTCGACGAGGAGGTCCTACTGGAGTATAATTTAGACGGGCGTCAGAAAGAGGCTCCCTAAAAATTTAAAAAAATTTCTATAAAGCCCTGAAAAGTAAAGTCCAAGTATAACCAAAACATAAATAATATATTATTTAATTCATATAATTTCAGTGGCTATGCAGCTGAAGATCCCGAATGAGCCAGTTGAGAAGACACTTCGAAAGGCGGTGCACAATATAAAAAATAGTGCAATCCAGAAGGTATCCATGGCGAAGAAATTTAAGACTCAGGGCCAGCCAGATGATACCCAAATTTAAATTTAATACAAATAAACAAAATTAAATTTTAAAAAATGAAACCCAGCACTTATTTAGCCTTTATTTTATCCTAAAAGTCATCGCTTATTAAGGCCTTACTTTTTAAGGGAAATTCATCGCCTTTTAAGGCCTTATTTTTTAGGAAAATTCATCGCTTATTAAGGCCTTACTTTTCAAGGGAAATTCATCGCTTATAGGCCTTTCTTTTTAAAGGAAATTCATCGCTTATTTAGGCCTTACTCTCGGCTAATTCTGACTTACTATGTCATCGATTATATTCCTAGGACATCCCTGGGTTAAAGTAAACAGTCCATCGTATGGGATGTCATCGCTTATGTCATCGAGCTGCATGACGTTGGCATCGATGTATCGTCGCTTACACATCGATGACCGGTACTGCAGGGTATCCATATTGCCAACTATATACATACATATACACATAACACACATACAAAAAATACTACACCACACCCGTATAAAAATTGGTGTGTCGGGATTTTTTTGAAATTAGAGGTGGCCTAATCCAAAAACTATTGGTATCGTAAGCGATGCTGGCACTCATCCGAATATAACAAATTACGAAAACTCACCCTCGTCTTACAATTTCCAAACAAACACAAGGACACTACATGATTAAATTTAACTATCCACGATTTATAACACTAGTCAACATGATTTTTCCTCAAGGAACAAAACGAACTTTTTCTTAAAGATTTGGGGCTTAGAAATGGTTTGATGATATTTTTTTTTTTTTATGGCACAACTTTTTTTTTAAGAATTTTAAAACTGGTATTTTTTTTTAAGCTTTTTTCAGAGGTAGCGATTGTTTTTTTCACATAGCTCTGTATGTACATCTGGTTGTAAAGAACTTTGCTATTTTGAAAAGATAATTAAAACAGCTAGAAGTTTAGCCCAAACACTTTGTGATTACAGCTTACCGTTTGGGAAATATAAAGCATTGAAATGCAAAAATTATGATTTTTGTGCGGTATTTTTACAAAATTTTGACTTTAAAAACTCAGGAAAAGTCGAAAAAAAATTATATTCTGTGTCTTCTATTTTTTTTGTTTAGGTGCACTAATTTGGCGTTGTTTAAGGTATCGCTTGTTAAAATCTATAGAGAGATTTCGAGCCAAAATTCGTTAACTAAGCCTAAAATATGGAAAAAAATGAACAAAAAATACCTTTTGGAAGGTTGCGAGCTCAACTGCCCAATTGGAACTTTGTTCCCAATTGGCAGTCGGGCCCGCATTTTGCATTTCAATGCTTTATATTTGCAGACGGTAAGCTGTAATCACAAAGTGTTCGGGCTTAACTTCTAGCTGTTTTAATTATCTTTTCAAAATAGTAAAGTTCTTTACAACCAGATGCAAGATACTAAAGCTATATAAAAAAAACAAGCACTACCTCTGAAAAAAGCTTAAAAAAAAAATACCAGACTTCAAAAATTCTTCAAAAAAAGTTCTACCATAAAAAAAAACCATAATTCTTAAAAAATTTTAAATCCCTATATCTATCAGAAAAAGTCAGTTTGGATCCTTGAGGAAAAAAAAGTTCGATTTTGCTAGTAGTGTAATTTAACTTTTTCTTATCTTTTTTGGATGTTTGCTGTTTTCCTTCTGGATTTCTCGGTAGTTTTCCACCGCCCAATCCCGCAGTTATATTATTGACTGCAACTTCCAGTAACGCTTACGGCGACTTGATTTATCTGTAATTTGTCGATCCAAACCGACACAGTCCATCCCAATTAACCTATTTTCTGCTTACGACTTCGTCAAATAGGTAAACAGGAGCACCGCACTAACAATATTTCCAAGTATTGCCACCACCCGCTGCTCTCCTCAGCTCGGCACACTCTAAGGTCACTCATTGTTTGGGCACATCACCCTAAAGGTGATCTCAAACAACCCGAGTTGACCTGACTATAGCATTCCAGCTAGCTCGAGGCCTTTTTCCTGCCAGCCTGGGTTTTCAAAACAAATATTTATTTCTTGGCGTCTTTCCGTGTTTATTGTACTTAGATAATTCTTCTGTCCCTCCAAGTCTTCCAAAACCGATTTAGTTCGTAATATGGCAACAGGCCACAAGGACAGCAACAAGCTTTTGCCCGTGCCCTTCAAGCCGATTACGCACCTATTCCGCCTCCGGAACTACGTCGACATAAAAAATCAAGTCACCCCTCACTCCGAGAGCAGCAAGGGCTACCCTCTGCAAGGACCAAATTGGTTCTATTTCCTTCTCCCGTGACCATCAAGGTTCCAGCTCTGACGAAAAAAAATGCGAAAGGGCGCCTTCGTCAGGCGCCTTCGAAGAACTTGGACCCTACACTCTTTTATCTTGGGCTTCTGAACTGTGGGACCCCCTAAAACGCCTCCTGCTAAAAAAAATGTGATCAAGAATATATGTAAGATTTATAATATAGAATTGTTTATTATGCTTATAGTTCAAATACAGTTAGAGATTACATGATTTAGAAAATAGTTCAACTTGATTAATTGTTCTTATAACTTCCGTACAACTTTTCGCTGCTGCTTCCAAAACCAACTCAGCTATCGACTTCTTCCTATCGCCTTCCGCTATCGCCTTCTACCCTTATATCGGTACATCTTACCGATAGTATCTTAAGATTAATGTCATGTCTTATCCGCTTGATACCCTTACTCTTTACATTCGGCCCTCCTGCTCATCTTCATCTGTCCCAGATAATAATATCTCATCGTTTTCGGATATAAAACGCCATAGCTTCATGTTGTCACTACTCGTTGCTGTGATGTTCGGCCCTTCAACGTTTGCCACCTTTCTGACGTCATAGCGACCGTTACGTTTTACATTGGTGACTTCATATGGGCCTAGAAACTCGCTGGCCAACTTGCGACCTGCGACGAACTGCGTCCTCTTGATTGCCACCATATCTCCCACTCTGTAGCCGTGCTCAGCTCAGACGTTTTTTATCGTAATTGCGCTTGTAACCTCTTGTGCCTGCTCGATGTTGTGTCTCGCTTGGTTACGCAGCTCTTGGCGCTCGTTGTTAAACTGCGTAACAAACTCCTCGTTGAGTACCTCCAATAGTCGACCCTCAGCTTGGCTATGCATCTTAGTCCCAAACATGACCTCGAATGGCGCCGACTTCAATGTTGAATGGATATGCGAATTAATCGCCATCTGGACCTGTGGCACATACTTGTACCACTTCGAAGACTCCTGAACCGACAACTTAGCGATTATGCCCAAATTGAACGGTTCACCCGTTCAATCTGTCCGTTGCCTCTCGCCACACCTGTCGTTGTCCACACATTTTCGACTTTATTCTCGTTGAGAAACTCGCTAAATGCGTTGGATGTAAACGCTGCTCCTCTATCGCTGACTATGCGTTTGGGAAAGCCAAACACAAATGACCAATCTGTCAGCCTCTTCACAACTTCTTCGTATCCCGTTGACTTGGTTGGAAACAGCCAGACGAACTTGGAGAATGCATGCACTGCAGCAAAAATGTATTTATATTGCTTGGCTGTCGCATCCATTGGGCCCAAATGATCAACGTGCAGTGTGTGTAGTGGCGTGTCACCCTTGTCAATACAATGAAGATAGCCCTCCTGCTTGCCCAATTTTTTACTGAAAATGATACAACTGATACAATTAGCAATAACATTTGCAACTTTCCTTTCAAGATGCGGGATCCAGTATTGCTGCTGAATTGAGTGCATCGTCTTCGCTGTGGAGAAATGACCAACTTCGTGCGATCCTTGAATGATTTCTCTTTCCATCAGCTTTGGACAACCAATACGTCATTGCCATTCACAACTTTGAAGAGAAGACCTCCTTTTAGCTTGTAGTCTTGGTATGGGTGCTGCTTCAGGATCTCTACTGTGACCTTTATGAAATCGTCATTCTGCTGCGCCTTCTTTATCCGAGCTGTCAACTCCGTTGTCACAACCATGCAAGTTTGTGGAAAACGGCTGAGACAGTCTACATGTCTCATTCTGTCCCCAGGGCGATGTACTGCTTTAAATGTGAAGTCCTCCATATACAGGATCCACTGGGAAACTTCTCTCGGTATGTCTGCTTTGGTTATTGTCTGCTTAAACGCTACACAATCAGTAGCAAGATCAAATTTGATCCCCAACAGGTAGTGACGAAACTTCTTGAGTGCGAGGTATGCTGCTTTGACCTCCAAATAGTAGCTGTGACGTTTGGATTCAGCTTCTGTAGTCTTTTTACTCCAGTAGACGGGATGGAAACTGCCATCAAACTGCTGCAACAATACAGCTCCAAAACCTTCCTTGGACGCATCCGTGTGGAGTTCCGTTGGCGCTTCTCGTGAGTAGATATGTAATACAGGTTCAATTACAAGAAGCTTCTTTAAGGTGTTTAGCGACTGCTGTTCTGCTTCGCCAATGTTGAAAACTGCTTCTTTCCTGAGTAGATTCGTTAGCGGCCGTGCAACTTGTGCGTACCCAGGAATGAACTTTCTAAAAAAGCCTGTGAGTCCCAGAAACGCTTGAACTGCTTTGATATCCTTTGCGTAGCAAACCGACTAACTGCTGCTGTCTTCTCTTGCCGGGCCAGATTTTCCCGGCCTCAATAATATGGCCAAGAAAGTTAATGCGGGGCTGATGAAAGCTACATTTCTTCCACTTGATCTTTAGGCCAAATTGCGCAGCTGTATTTAGAACCAATTTCGTTTTCTTCATGCAAAGCTCGGGCGACGCGGCGTAAACAATAATGTCGTCCATATAAAGCTGCATAACATCAGAGTTGATTAATTCTTGAAAAATATAGTTTACAAACCGAATAAACGCAGCTGGCGAGTTCTTAAATCCGAAAGGCGCTTTATTAAACTCGTATAATCCTCTTTTGTGACGAAGGCCGTATACGACTTGCTCTGCTCTTCGATTGGAACATGGAAAAATCCATTTTCAAGGTCCATTATGGTAAACCACTTAGCAGACTCCAGCTTTTCCAAGATTTCCTCCATGATCGGGACTGGGAAACAGTCCATCAATACCATGCTGTTCAATTTCCTGTAGTCTACAAAAACTCGAAGTGTACCATCTTTCTTCTTCACGACTACAACTCGGCTTGCCACATTTGAAGATGACTTTGCGTACGATTCCTTTCTCGATCCATTCTTCTACTTGCTTCTTCACAGCGCTGGCTTCGTCTGTGGATAAACGACTCGGAGAGTGATGAAACGGCTTGATAACTCTGTCGGGAACTATTTGCAGTTGGATTGGCACTGCTTTGGAACTTCTGTGGGCATCTGGTAACTGCTCTTTATCATCTGTTCAACGTCTGTGCGATATTGCGGTGGAGCTACAAAGGATGACTCTTCAGTGACATTATATATAAGAGAATACTTATCTATCGACTTGGGATCTTCGTCCAGCTTCGCAAACGTGTATCCTTTCATATCAGCCACGAAACGAAACTTTTTGATGAAATCGTGTCCCAACAGTGCATCGAAATCAATTTGGTTACTGGTACGACTAGAAACTTCTGGTTAGTCTGCAACTTATCCACTGTAAAATCTCTGCATTAAAGTATCCAACAGGCTTCGTTGTTATATGGCCAAGACCGCAACGAGTTTTGCATCTTAAAAGTTCAACGTTTTTCATTCTCTTTAACACATTTTCTTTGATTATGGTTACATCTGAACCTGTATCAGTCGACTTCAATGCCATTTATCTGAATTTTTTTCATGCGATTACGATCTGAAACAACTCGTACTGACTTTATCGGCTTCATATGGACAGTTACGTGAAATGTGACCATTCTGATTAGCACTTAAAACATTTCGTTTCGGCTTTACAATCTTTGCGCTTGTGCTCTCCTGATCCACAATTATAGCAGTATTCTTTTTTACCGCCTGACCCACTTTGCTGTTTATAACTCGGTTTATGTTTTTCTTTATTGGCATTCTTCTCCGGTATGTTCAAACGCTCGTAGATATCGAACTCTTCTTTCAAGGCTTTAAATGATTTACATCGATACATGGCATACTTGTACTCGTTTCTTATATCCAAACCGTTTACAATATGGCTTATGACAGCCACGTCTTCAACATGTCCAACTGCAGCTATTTTTCTCATCTTAGGAGTATTCGTGCAGCGACTCATTACTCTTCTTCTTTCTTTCTTGCAGCTGTTGATGAATGTCTGCACTATTGTAGCTAAATGTAAATTCCTCCAATAATACGAATTTGAGCTCCTCATAGGTGCACACGCTTTCAGATTCTAAAAAAAAGTTTAGCTGCACCGATCATCTTTCCCTCTGGCATGCACATACTTTTGCTTTTCAGTAAGCTCATATGCGTCGGCATTTTTTGAAAATCTCGAACCACTTTTCAATTGGGACCGATTTGCCATCACACTTATTCACAAATTTTCCAAAATTATCTGGAGCGACTTTCATTTGGACTTCTGTTCCTCGTCAGCTAGCACTTTTAAACTTAGCAGCTTTATCATCCGATCAATTTTGTCCTCATCTTTGTTTTCCATATTCCCAACATTTTCCATCTCGTTTGCACTCTGGCGCGACGTTCCTGCTACAGCTTCTGCCATCTCCTTCTCTTTCCAATGCAGCGGCGGCGGCGTGTTCATCATTTTTTGCTTCGGTACAAAACCGTGTCTCTGCGTGTCTTTTCTGCCTGTCTTGCGTGTCTCAACGGTTATTTTCTGCTTGTCTGTTCTGCCTCTTCTGCCTACGTATGTGCACCACACCAACTGTGTCTGCGTGTCTATATATGGGTGTGTATGTACCACACCAGAACAGGCGACGCTGCGGCGCGACTTCGAATTTCACAATTTTTCAACTGAATTACACGACCGATTTTTGTCAATCTTCCGTGTCTACTGTTATGCTTACAGAATTTGGATCGTTCAACTTAATGTTTATAGCCACTTGGAACAACTTTACAACTTTATTTAGCTACAAACAACAACTTTAACAACTTTTTAACGATCCTCTTCTTGCATCGGCCAACTTTTTTTTTTCGATCACGCCACTCTTGTCTCTGTATTCGACTCGGACGAGCCCCCAAATGTAAGATTTATAATATAGAATTGTTTATTATGCTTATAGTTCAAATACAGTTAGAGATTACATGATTTAGAAAATAGTTCAACTTGATTAATTGTTCTTATAACTCCCGTACAACTTTCCGCTGCTGCTTCCAAAAACCGACTCAGACTATCGACTTCTTCCTATCGCCTTCCGCTATCGCCTTCTACCTTATATCGGTACATCTTACCGATAGTATCTTAAGATTAATGTCATGTCTTATCCGCTTGATACCCTTACTCTTTACATATATATACTTTATGGGGCCGGAAACGATTCCTTCTCTGCGGGACACACATCCACTTTTACCAAAAATACAATACAATACAATACCCCTTGACTCTTCTTGAGTACGGGTATAAAAATCAACCGAGCCGATTGGGGGGAATTGTTACAAAAACACCGTGACACAGGACTTTTAGATTTTTTTAGATTGTTATATAAGGTTCTGCGACTGAACACAGCTCACAGTAAAAACTGTTGGTATCCTTCAGATTTGGTTACGTTGTTTAATTGATAATATCGCAAGATTGTCGTAACAGCTTTTTTAAGTAATTTATTAGCTGAATACTTCAAGCTAATTTCTCAGGAAATTGGAGTCCATATAATTACTGTTTGATGGCTTCTGCTCAAATATCCAACATTAGCTGAGATACATGACTGTATATATCGAGTCTAGTTTTTTCTTGAGCCTTGCTCTCTCTCGATGCGTTTTAGTACATCATCCATATTTGTAACCAGCTGTTCTATAATTTCTTCAATCAGTGTTACGCGATTCGTCAAACTAAGAGATAGTTAAGAAAACCCAGGTGATTTAAAAATATTAAAAGACACCAATAAAAGTTCTTGAGCTTACTCTTGTTTTGGACATCGGGGGGATCTCTTCAAAGTACCGTGCGCTGAAATAGATATTTAGCTGACATGAAATTGTACTAGTAAGTTTACTCAATTAATATACTCTGTTGGGTAATGTTTGTTAGAACTTTAGGCTCTTCCAGTTCTACGTTCGTGCCATCCAGATCAGCCTCATTGGCAGCAGCAGTGAGGCGGGCAGGCTGAACACGTCGCTTTTCGGCCACAGTGGATGATCCAGTAAAGAGCCCCAGCCAGCTTCTTATAGATATATGAGCCCAATTGACTGCGCCTTGCAATTTCATCTTTACCGAGTTATAAGTTTCCATGATTATGGCCAGGAACATGTTCTAGTGAAATCAAATTTATGGCAACTGACAAAACATATTTAGCGTTCGAAGTTTACCAGCAATATAAAGAATACAAGTAGAATATAGGTAAGGAAGTAAATGGGACCCAGCACTCGATTTGCCTGCTCAATGAGATTATACTGAAAGTCGCCCAAGATCATGCGGATCATGGTCAAGACTGAGGTGAGGAAGTTATGAAAATCTGGATGCTTGGTTCCGAAAAGAAGGAGACCCAGTTGAGCGTAGGCCAAGAAAACAATGCCAAACATAAGACTGAAGCCAGCCAAATCTTTGGAGCACTAAAAGTTTTCAAAAAATTCATTAAATATTACATCCATTCAAATTTAAAAATTAAAATATGTACCCTTCGTAATGTAGTTGTAAACTGAACAAGAGTTTTGTTGAAACTGATAAACTTGAATATTTTTATCCATACAAGAAACGCTAAAATGGCCATCATATCCACATAGATGATGTTCACGAAGCAAAGAACATCGATACTTTGATAACCTTCTTCCACCTCGGCCTTGGATGTAAGGGATTGAACTTGGAAGGTATGCCAGACGTTGTAGACCAAGGCCAGGTAGCAAAGCTAGGAATGGAAATGTAGATCGGGAAACGATCATTAAAGATAATAATTTACCACTAATACAATACTGTCAAGAACATTTAGCAACGATTTGTAGTAAATTTTACACCCTGACTGCGGATCCATTAATCTCATAGATAGTATAGTAAGCGACCATGATATACCAAAATATATACACCACAGTCATAGCCAGACTGCGATCGTGAAGAAAGAATACTGCCTAACAGTTTGCATATGCGTCTGCGGCATCACACCTCCCGTGGGGGGGATTTCGGCTAAAGTCTGGTTATAGAAGAAGCTTTAAATACACTGAAATTTAAAAATGGAAGCCGAACCCACTTGACGCTCTGAAAGATGTCCGTGTTCTCGTTGTACAGATTAAACTCCACCAAACACAGCCTTGAGCCGCGATCCAGCCAATTATCGTCGCTCAGTTTATTTATCTTTTTCAGACTGTCATCCTTATCATAGGTAAGATCAGCAATGTACCCACCAGTACGATAGAATGCCAGTACTGTCCAAATCGGAGTGGCGTCCAGTTCGCCCATCGTATGGTATTGTGTACCTTTGTGCAACCCGGTTTTCTCCTCGATTCCCGCTGAATAGGCGGCGTAGCAGGTGTTAAAGTGTCGCACGAAGTCTTCGTTCACATGGCAACTCCCTTTCGAACTCGAATCTGCCGAAGGCGCGGGGGACCGAGCAAAAGGTTCTCCAGCAGAAATACACGACCCTGAAGATGGGAGACCTTTTGGGAGCTGTTTCCACCCCATCCTCCACCACTGGAAGAGCCACCCGAACCACCCGGACCCCTTTTGGTGTCGACAGCTTGTTCGCCAAGGTCGAGGTTTTCAGGCTTGGCGACCCCACCGATATCTTCAAAGACGACATCATGCAGCCGTGGTTCGAAATCCTGGTTCTGTTTGTGGGATTGATCATCATCATCGCGGTCTACATATCCATCCTCCACATTCCAGTGAGCCTTGCTGGCCCGTCTCAACGATTCAGCGTTGTTTCTACTGGTTTTAGTTTCATTTGGCTCCATGTTATTATCTGGATTAGTTTGAGTCATATCTCCGTGCAATGTTTTTATAAAGTTGTATACCAAATAGTCCCACCAATCGGGGACTGTGAGAATCTTCTCAAAAGAGACTGTCACTGATGGAGCCACAACCATTTCGTGGGTGGTAAACAGTTTCTTTATTGTATCGTTAAAGTAGAACATGTGAGGGTGACGAACAGACAGAGTTACTGGAATACAAATTTTTTTCTTAACAGGGATTGAGGTAAGCAAATGGCTGAAAATTTTTGTTATCTGGCTTTTAAGATTTTAGTGAGTCGCTTCTGGGGACGCAACTTGACTTATACCCGTACTCAGTTAGTATTTAATTTTTTGAGGTTCTGATTTTTTAGAATTTTAGAATTAACAAAAAAATTTTATATATTACATTTTTTTTGCTACATCTGTTATCTACATATATATATTTACAATGCATATTTTACATTGAACATGTAGAATCTACATTTACCATTTATATTCTACATCTCCTCCGATAGTGGTTGCTCGCGCACTGAACGCGGCAGAGTGTGCGAGCGAGAAAGTGGCGGGTCTCTAGCTGTCGGAGGCGGGAAAGCAACTGAAAATTAATTTCTTCATTCTGGCTATAATTATGATCCGATCTGATTCAGATTCAGCAAACTGGTAGACAGGTCAGTCTCTACGATACTAAATTTTTAGTTTTATCGTATCTTTAAAATTGTGCCTGCCACAGATTTCTGTCTTTTGTGGAGGCGGAAGTGGGCGGGGCGAAATTTTGAAATACAATTGTAACAGTGTGATATCACATGAATCTGGAAACCAAATTTGGTTGCTCTAGTTCTTATAGACTCTGAGATCCAGGCGCTCATCAAGACGGGCATACGGTCAGACGGACATGGCAATATCGACTCGGCTATTAATGCTGATCAAGAATATATACACTTTACGGGGTCGGAAACGTTTCCTTCTCTGCATTGCAAACATCCACTTTCACTACAAATACAGATACCCCTTAACTCTATTTGAGTACGGGTATAAAAACAAACTTGAAGAGTACATAAACGAAAAGAACACACTGCTACGAGTATATAGGTATATGCATACCGAAAAAAAATATTCGGCGTC
>NW_024542683.1:0-15215 GCF_018151105.1 Drosophila obscura | reverse complement strand
CTGTACACTTCGAAGACTCCTGAACCGACAACTTAGCGATTATGCCCAAAATTGAACGGTTCACCCGTTGCTCTGTCCGTTGCCCTCTTCGCCACACCTGTCGTTGTCCACACATGTTCGACTTTATTCTCGTTGAGAAACTCGCTAAATACGTTGGATGTAAACGCTGCTCCTCTATCGCTGACTATGCGTTTGGGAAAGCCAAACACAAATGACCAATCTGTCAGCCTCTTCACAACTTCTTCTTATCCCGTTGACTTGGTTGGAAACAGCCAGACGAACTTGGAGAACGCATCCACCGCAGCAAAAATGTATTTATATTGCTTGGCTGTCACGTCCATTGGTCCCCCAAACGATCAACGTGCAGTGTGTAGTGGCGTCTCACCCTTGTCAATACAATGAAGATAGCCCTCCTGCTTGCCCAATTTTTTGCTGAAAATGATACAACTGATACAATTAGCAATAACATTTAACTACTTCCTTTCAAGATGCGGGATCGATATTGCTGCTGAATTGAGTGCATCGTCTTCGCTGTGGAGAAATGACCAACTTCGTGCGATCCTTGAATGATTTCTCTTTCCATCAGCTTTGGGACAACCAATACGTCATTGCCATCACAACTTTGAAGAGACCTCCTTTTAGCTTGTAGTCTTGGTATGGGTGCTGCTTCAGGATCTCTACTGTGACCTTTTTGAAATCGTCATTCTGCTGCGCCTTCTTTATCCGAGCTGTCAACTCCGTTGTCACAACCATGCAAGTTTGTGGAAAACGGCTAAGACAGTCCACATGTCTCATTCTGTCCCCTAGGCGATGTACTGCTTTAAATGTGAAGTCCTCAATATACAGGATCCACTGGGAAACTTCTCTCGGTATGTCTTGCTTTGGTTGTTGTCTGCTTAAACGCCACACAATCAGTAGCAAGATCAAATTTGATCCCCAACAGGTAGTGACGAAACTTCTTGAGTGCGAGGTATGCTGCTTTGACCTCCAAATAGTAGCTGTGACGCTTGGATTCAGCTTCTGTAGTCTTTTTACTCCAGTAGTAGACGGGATGGAAACTGCCATCAAACTGCTGCAATAATACAGCTCCGAAACCTTCCTTGGACGCATCCGTGTGGAGTTCCGTTGGCGCTTCTCGTGAGTAGATATGTAATCAGGCCCAATTACAAGAAGCTTCTTTCAGGTGTTTAGCGACTGCTGTTCTGCTTCGCCAATGTTGAAAACTGCTTCTTTCCTGGGTAGATTCGTGAGCGGCCGTGCAACTTGTGCGTACCCAGGAATGAACTTTCTAAAAAGCCTGTGAGTCCCAGAAACGCTTGAACTGCTTTGATATCCTTCGGCGTAGCAAACCGACTAACTGCTGCTGTCTTCTCAGATTTTCCCGTCCTCAATAATATAACCAAGAAAGTTAATGCGGGGCTGCATGAAGCTACATTTCCTTCCACTTGATCTTCAGGCCAAATTGTGCAGCTGTATTTATAACCAATTTCGTTTTCTTCATGCAAAGCTCGGGCGACGCGGCGTAAACAATAATGTCCATATAAAGCTGCATAACATCAGAGTTGATTAATTCTGAAAAATATAGATTACAAACCGAATAAACGCAGCTGGCGAGTTCTTAAATCCGAAAGGCGCTTTATTAAACTCGAATATTCCCTCTTTTGTGACGAAGGCCGTATGCGACTTGTCTGCTCTTCGATTGGAACATGGAAAAATCCAATTTCAAGGTCCATTATGGTAAACCACTTAGCAGACTCCAGCTTTTCCAAGACTTCCTCCATGATCGGGACTGGGAAACAGTCCATCAATACCATGCTGTTCAATTTCCTGTAGTCTAAACAAACTCGAAAGTGTAAATCTTTCTTCTTCACGACTACAACTCGGCTTGCCACATTTGAAGATGACTTGCGTACGATTCCTTTCTCGATCCATTCTTCTACTTGATTCTTTACAGCGCTGGCTTCGTCTGTGGATAAACGACTCGGAGAGTGATGAAACGGCTTGATTACTCTGTCGGTAACTATTTGCAGTTGGATTGGGCACTGCTTTGGAACTTCTGTGGGCATCTGGTAACTGCTCTTTATCATCTGTTCAACGTCTGTGCGATATTGCGGTGGAGCTACAAAGGATGACTGTTCAGTTATATTATATATATTATTATTATTATTGTTATTATATATAAGAGCATACTTATCTATCGACTTGGGATCTTCGTCCAGCTTCGAAAACGTGTATCCTTTCATATCAGCGACGAAACGAAACTTTTTGATGAAATCGTGTCCCCAACAGTGCATCGAAATCAATTTGGTTACTGGGTACGACTAGAAACTTCTGGTTAGTCTGCAACTTATCCACCGTAATCTCTGCATTAAAGTATCCAACAGGCTTCGTTGTTATATGGCCAAGACCGCGCAACGTAGTTTTGCATTTTAAAAGTTCAACGTTTTTCATTCTCTTTAACACATTTTCTTTGATTATGGTTACATCTGAACCTGTATCTACAAGACAGTCGACTTCAATGCCATTTATCTGAATTTTTTTCATGCAATTGCGATCTGAAACAACTCGTACTGTATCAACTTTATCGGCTTCATATGGACAGATACGTGAAATGTGACCATTCTGATTACACTTAAAACATTTCGTTTCGGCTTTACAATCTTTGCGCTTGTGCTCTCCTGATCCACAATTATAGCAGTATTCTTTTTTACCGCCTGACCCATTTGCTGTTTATAATTCGGTTTATGTTGTTCTTTATTGGCATTCTTCTCCGGTATGTTCAAACGCTCGTATATATCGAACTCTTCTTTCAAGGCTTTAAATGATTTACATCGATACATGGCATACTTGTACTCGTTTCTTATATCCAAACCGTTTACAATATGGCTTATGACAGCCACTTCTTCAACATGTCCAACTGCAGCTATTTTTCTCATCTGCAGCAAGTATTCGTGCAGCGACGTTCCTGCTACAGCTTCTGCCATCTCCTTCTCTTTCCAATGCAGCGGCGGCGGCGTGTTCATCATTGTCTCCGTGTCTCTGCGTGTCTTTTCTGCCTGTCTCTGCGTGTCTCAACGGTTATTTTCTGCTTGTCTATTCTGCCTCTTCTGCCTATGTATGTGCACCACACCAACTGCCCAGTGGACCACAAGACGATAGTAAAGCGGAACTATCGCAAAATGTTCGTAAACGGACTTAGAAATGATAAAAATCCGTGAATTGTTACTGAAGCCTCGCTCAATGTCCGCAAGCGGACTCAAAAAAGAGCATTTAGCGGACAAAAAGCATGAAGCACGTTTAAGTATCGCAAAACTATTGCAAACGGGCTTAAAATTGAGTGAAAACTGTACAAGAAAGTAAAAAAAAACGGATATATAGCTAGCTACCGGTAAAGTCTCGCTAAATGTGCGCACGCGGACTCAAAAAAGAGAATTGAGCGAACAAGAAACGAGCGGAATATATTTCCCCTTTCATGACCAGTTTTCCCTAATTTTTAGGTCCGTTTGCGATCATTTTGCGATAGTTTAGCCGTCGCTCGCGGATTTTTTCGCTCAATGCTCTTTTTTGAGTCCGCTTGCGGACATTTAGCGTGGATAGCAACAAAAAGGTAACGGAAAAATAGGTAGCTACGGTCGGTGGATCGCAAACGGACTTAAAAAGGAGTACGATGCGCAAGAAACACCGATGACGTCATCGACCAACAGTTCGTACCGATTTTGTCGCATGCCGAAGTGTTTTTTTGGCACACGACAAACGCCGAAGTATGTTTCGGCACGCGTCGCGTGTTCGGTTTCATCAATTTTTTCGTTTGTTCGTTTCTTTGTGATTGAAAATCTGCAGCAGACGGACGTGTTGACGACATAAAAGTGCAAATTGTGTGAAAAATCATAAAATCGGCTAAGTACAAATTTTAATATCTTGTCTAGTTTTGTACTGTGAACAGAATTTAAGATTGGGAGCAAGCTAACAACAGAAAAAACACAATCTACACACATATGTCCACACATTTTGTTTTCCAGCCATCTTTCTGGAATTTTCTGCGAATTTACGCTGGAATTGACTGTGCGCTTAATTTTTCTACACAAAGGGGAGTATAATTATTAGAAATGCCATTTAGACGTAAAAGCAGGAAATATATATGCGAATCGAAGCATATAAATAAATGTACAGATAGTATTAATATTAGTGAAGAACAGGCAGCTGATTTTAGTATTCCCACACCTTGTAGAGATTTTCCTAATTTGTCCGATGTTTTAGTTAAGAGTTCCGAACCAACTTGTTTTAGTACGCGCTTAGGGCAGTGGATGTCCGAAAAAAATATTAGCAAAAGACCAGGTAATGATTTGCTTCAGCTTTTGTCCGAAAAAATTACAGGGTTGCCACGAGATGTTCGAGCATTGAAATGCACGCCTCGGGGGGCTATTAAAAGGGATGTGGCTCCGGGAAGCTATGTGCACTACGGTGTAAAAGATGCGCTAACTGATTTTCTCAGTAATTTTGCATTTCAAGCAGATAACCTAAGCCTCAAAATCAATGTGGATGGACTTCCATTATTTAAAAGTTCACTTCAACAAGTCTGGCCTATTTTAATTAATGTAAATGGCACTAAGCCAATTCTTGTAGCTGGGATATATGTTGGCAATTCCAAGCCCAGCAATCCCAATATTTATTTAGAAGAATTCGTGTGCGAGGTATTAGAATTGATTGAGGATGGGATACATTTTAAAGGTAGAAAACTTCACATTAGAATTAGATCCATTGTTTGCGATGCACCAGCGCGCGCAGAAATTTTAGGTGTTAGGCATCACTCTGGATTTTATTCCTGCAACAAATGCACTCAAAGGGGAGAAAGTTTTCAAAGGCGAATAGTTTTCAAAATTTCTGAGAACCTCTCTCGAACAGATTTTAGCTTTAGAAATCGTTTACAGCCAGAGCATCACAACTTACAGGAGAAATTAGTTTTAGAAAACTTTCCAATTGATTCAATCAGTTTCCCTTCGATTATATGCATGTAGTTTGCCTTGGTATTATGAAAACTAGTAGTGCTTTAGTGAGAGTTAAAGGTCATCAATTTTCTTTGGATCGGCATAAAATCAGCTCAATTAGTTCCAAATTGATTTCTTTTCGTAAATTTATACCTAGGGAATTTAATAGAAAGCCGAGATCTCTTGATGATCTTGAAAGATTCAAGGCGACAGAATTCCGAACATTTTTGCTGTATACTGGACCCATTGTGTTGAAACAAACTCTAGACACAGCCCGTTACCACCACTTTTTATTACTTAGCCTTGGTATACGACTTCTTCTTCACAAAGAATATTGTGTTACTAAAAATGCACTTGCTTGCAGTTTACTTAATGATTTTGTAAAACAAATTCCCTCCTTATATATATTTTCCATGCTTACATTCAATTTTCATTGCCTAACGCATTTAAGCGCACAGTGTCTTGCCTTCGGCTCTTTAGACACCATAAGTTCTTTTCCATTTGAAAATTTTCTAGGTCAGTTAAAAAATATGGTAAAAAATTCCGATTTTTTAATAGAGCAATTGTATAATCGTATTGTAGAGCGAAGTATTTTGAAAGTTGTGCCTAAAAATAAATCCTTGGATTTTAAAAACGTCACAAAGAAAATTTCCCACAATGATCCATTTTTTTATTTAAAAGTATCAAACAGTTTTTACTTTATTAAAGATAGGACTTCATACAACATTTATAAAATTTGTGACATTAAAAATAATACTTTGCATAGCCGATTAGTTGTTGATCTTGAACCTTTTTTTGTTTTCCCAATAGACTCCACACTTGTCGGCATATTTTCTTCACTGAATATTAATTACGACTCTAATTTAGTGCAGCATCCAATAGAAACAATTTCAGGAAAAATCATTCATATATTTGATACTGATGTGCACATTTACTTTCCCTTAATTCATTAATTCCAGAAAGACATGAACAACTACACCACTTTATTTAACATGGATTCTGGCATCCCAGTATCGAAAATAAAGATTCCAGAGACCCAGCAGCAATGTAAGTAAATCCATTTATATTGAATAAATAAATATTAACCATTATTTCTATTTATAGGTACAATGAATAAATTAGAGCAAAAAATGGACCTAATATTACAAAAATTAGACAGAAATACAACGGAACTGGTCGCTCTTCGCACGGAAATGTCCTCCATGAAGGCAAAGGTTTTTGGAGCTATCCAAAAAACTAAAGAGACCATGCCCAATGACCCCTTAAGTTCAATAGGTGAACTGGAGAGCTTTGAAGAAAGTTTAAAGGAAGCAACAGTGTTTAAAAAGCTGGTAAGTATTTTTTTTTGCAGCTCACAAGTTACATTTGACTAACATATTTTGTAAAGATCTTAGACCTAGGCATGTCGAGCGAGAAAGCCTTTGATAAATGGATTAGGAGCACTTGGCGCTCGATTGTGTCGGACGAGGTCGCACGTCAGTGCTCTTGGCGTGGAACAGATGCCAAAAAGTGCATAAGGGGCTTGCGTGTGACCCAGCAATCCGTAGTAAGTTTTGTTTTAAAATTAATATTTTAATATTATAATAATATTATAATTTTTAAGAATTTTAGAAAAAAAAAATTTTACATTTTACATTTTTTTGCTACATATAGCTACCTACATATACAATGTATATTCTACATCTTACATGTAGATTGTACATGTTCCAATTAGATTCTACATCTCCTCCGCTAGAGTGTGCGAGTGAGAAGGAAAATGAGTTGAGTTGTCGTGCCGGGAGGGGGAGGGGAAGCAACTGAAAATTAATTTCTTCATTCTGGCTATAATTATGATCCGATCTGATTCAGATTCGGCAATCTGGTAGATATGGGCATTCTCTACGATACTGCGTTTTTAGTTTTATCGTATCTTTAAAACTGTGCCTGCCACAGATTTTCGTCCTTTGTGTGGGCGGAAGGGGGCGGGGCGAAATTTTGAAATACACTTGTAGCAGTGTGATATCACATGAGTCTGGAAACCAAATTTGGTTTCTCTAGCTCTTATAGTCTCTGAGATCCAGGCGCTCATCAAGACGGACGGACGGACAGACGGACAGACGGACATGGCTATATCGACTCGGCTATTGATGCTGATCAAGAATATATATACTTTATGGGGTCGGAAACGTTTCCTTCTCTGCGTTGCACACATCCACTTTTACTACAAATCTAATATACCCCTTAACTCTTTTTTGAGTACGGGTATAAAAACTTAAAAGAAAAATTAAACACTCGGTTCTGGGGATATTTCAATATGAAAAAAAATTAATACCTAAAAAGAAAAACTTGAATCTAAATTTTCATTAGCTTTTGAGTCTTTAAAACTCGATCCTGTGCGTATTGAAAGAATTTTTGAGTCACCCGATCAAAATCGGCATCCTCAAGTGCAAACCTTTCTTTAAATCCCACTGTAAGAAACAAATTGGATGTTAGTATGTTGTAATATAAATATTAATTTTAAAACAAAACTTACTGCGGATTGCTGGGTCACACGCAAGCCCCTTATGCACTTTTTGGCATCTGTTCCACGCCAAGAGCACTGACGTGCGACCTCGTCCGACACAATCGAGCGCCAAGTGCTCCTAATCCATTTATCAAAGGCTTTCTCGCTCGACATGCCTAGGTCTAAGATCTTTACAAAATATGTTAGTCAAATGTAACTTGTGAGCTGCAAAAAAAAATACTTACCAGCTTTTTAAACACTGTTTCTTCCTTTAAACTTTCTTCAAAGCTCTCCAGTTCACCTATTGAACTTAAGGGCTCATTGGGCATGGTCTCTTTAGTTTTTTGGATAGCTCCAAAAACCTTTGCCTTTATGGAGGACATTTCCGTGCGAAGAGCGACCAGTTCCGTTGTATTTTTGTCTAATTTTTGTATTATTAGGTCAATTTTTTGCTCTAATTTATTCATTGTACCTATAAATAGAAATAATGGTTAATATTTATTTATTCAATATAAATGGATTTACTTACATTGCTGCTGGGTCTCTGGAATATTTTCGATACTGGCGACACTGCCAGAATCCATGTTAAATAAAGTGGTGTAGTTGTTCATGTCTTTCTGGAAGTAATGAATTAATGGAAAGTAAATGTGCACATCAGTATCAAATATATGAATGATTTTTCCTAAAATTGTTTCTATTGGATGCTGCACTAAATTACAGTCGTAATTAATATTCAGTGAAGAAAATATGCCGACAAGTGTGGAGTCTATTGGGAAAACAAAAAAAGGTTCAAGATCAACAACTAATCGGCTATGCAAAGTATTATTTTTAATGTCACAAATTTTATAAATGTTGTATGAAGTCCTATCTTTAATAAAGTAAAAACTGTTTGATACTTTTAAATAAAAAAATGGATCATTGTGGGAAATTTTCTTTGTGACGTTTTTAAAATCCAAGGCTTTATTTTTAGGCACAACTTTCAAAATACTTCGCTCTACAATACGATTATACAATTGCTCTATTAAAAAATCGGAATTTTTTACCATATTTTTTAACTGACCTAGAAAATTTTCAAATGGAAAAGAACTTATCGTGTCTAAAGAGCCGAAGGCAAGACACTGTGCGCTTAAATGCGTTAGGCAATGAAAATTGAATGTAAGCATGGAAAATATATATAAGGAGGGAATTTGTTTTACAAAATCATTAAGTAAACTGCAAGCAAGTGCATTTTTAGTAACACAATATTCTTTGTGAAGAAGAAGTCGTATACCAAGGCTAAGTAATAAAAAGTGGTGGTAACGGGCTGTGTCTAGAGTTTGTTTCAACACAATGGGTCCAGTATACAGCAAAAATGTTCGGAATTCTGTCGCCTTGAATCTTTCAAGATCATCAAGAGATCTCGGCTTTCTATTAAATTCCCTAGGTATAAATTTACGAAAAGAAATCAATTTGGAACTAATTGAGCTGATTTTATGCCGATCCAAAGAAAATTGATGACCTTTAACTCTCACTAAAGCACTACTAGTTTTCATAATACCAAGGCAAACTACATGCATATAATCGAAGGGAAACTGATTGACCATATCAATTGGAAAGTTTTCTAAAACTAATTTCTCCTGTAAGTTGTGATGCTCTGGCTGTAAACGATTTCTAAAGCTAAAATCTGTTCGAGAGAGGTTCTCAGAAATTTTGAAAACTATTCGCCTTTGAAAACTTTCTCCCCTTTGAGTGCATTTGTTGCAGGAATAAAATCCAGAGTGATGCCTAACACCTAAAATTTTTGCGCGCGCTGGTGCATCGCAAACAGTGGATCTAATTCTAATGTGAAGTTTTCTACCTTTAAAATGTATCCCATCCTCAATCAATTCTAATACCTCGCACACGAATTCTTCTAAATAAATATTGGGATTGCTGGGCTTGGAATTGCCAACATATATCCCAGCTACAAGAATTGGCTTAGTGCCATTTACATTAATTAAAATAGGCCAGGCTTGTTTAAGTGAACTTTTAAATAATGGAAGTCCATCCACATTGATTTTGAGGCTTAGGTTATCTGCTTGAAATGCAAAATTACTGAGAAAATCAGTTAGCGCATCTTTTACACCGTAGTGCACATAGCTTCCCGGAGCCACATCCCTTTTAATAACCCCCCGAGGCGTGCATTTCAATGCTCGAACATCTCGTGGCAACCCTGGAATTTTTTCGGACAAAAGCTGAAGCAAACCATTACCTGGTCTTTTTGCTAATATTTTTTTCGGACATCCACTGCCCTAAGCGCGTACTAAAACAAGTTGGTTCGGCACTCTTAACTAAAACATCGGACAAATTAGGAAAATCTCTACAAGGTGTGGGAATACTAAAATCAGCTGCCTGTTCTTCACTAGTATTAATACTATCTGTACATTTATTTATATGCTTCGATTCGCATATATATTTCCTGCTTTTACGTCTAAATGGCATTTCTAATAATTATACTCCCTTTGTGTAGAAAAATTAAGCGCACAGTCAATTCCAGCGTAAATTCGCAGAAAATTCCAGAAAGATGGCTGGAAAACAAAATGTGTGGACATATGTGTGTAGATTGTGTTTTTTCTGTTGTTAGCTTGCTCCCAATCTTAAATTCTGTTCACAGTACAAAACTAGACAAGATATTAAAATTTGTACTTACCGATTTTATGATTTTTCACACAATTTGCACTTTTATGTCGTCAACACGTCCGTCTGCTCCAGATTTTCAATCACAAAGAAACGAACAAACGAAAAAATTGATGAAACCGAACACGCGACGCGTGCCGAAACATACTTCGGCGTTTGTCGTGTGCCAAAAAAACACTTCGGCATGCGACAAAATCGGTACGAACTGTTGGTCGATGACGTCATCCGGTGTTTCTTGCGCATCGTACTCCTTTTTAAGTCAGTTTGCGATCCACCGACCGTAGCTACCTATTTTTCCGTTACCTTTTTGTTGCTATCCACGCTAAATGTCCGCAAGCGGACTCAAAAAAGAGCATTGAGCGAAAAAATCCGCGAGCGACGGCTAAACTATCGCAAAATGATCGCAAACGGACCTAAAAATTAGAAAACTGGTCATGAAAGGGGAAATATATTCCGCTCGTTTCTTGTTCGCTCATTCTCTTTTTTGAGTCGCGACTTAGCGGACTTTACCGGTAGCTAGCTATATACTTTTTTACTTTCTGTTTCACTCAATGCCGTTGGTTTGCTAACGGTTCGCTTTTGTCCGCTAGCTTTTTGAGTCGCTTGGGACTTGGCGAGCTTCAGTAACATTCACGGATTTTTACATTTCTAAGTCCGTTTACGAACATTTTGCGATAGTTCCGCTTTACTATCGTCTTGTGGTCCACTGGGCAGTTGGTGTGGTGCACATACATAGGCAGAAGAGGCAGAATAGACAAGCAGAAAATAAGCGTTGAGACACGCAGACACAGGCAGAAAAGACACGCAGAACCACGGAGACAATGATGAACACGCCGCCGCCGCTGCATTGGAAAGAGAAGGAGATGGCAGAAGCTGTAGCAGGAACGTCGCGCCAGAGTGCAAACGAGATGGAAAATGTTGGGAATATGGAAAACAAAGATGAGGACAAAATTGATCGGATGATAAAGCTGCTAAGTTTAAAAGTGATAGCTGATGAGGAACGAGAAGTCCAAATGAAAGTCGCTCCAGATAATTTTGGAAAAGTTGTGAGTGAGTGTGATGGCAAATCGGTCCCCATTGAAAAGTGGTTCGACATTTTCGAAAAAAATGCCGACGCATATGAGCTTACTGAAAAGCAAAAGTATGTGCATGCCAGAGGAAAGATGAACGGTGCAGCTAAACTTTTTCTAGAAGCTGAAAGCGTGTGCACCTATGAGGAGCTCAAATTCGTATTATTGGAGGAATTTACATTTAACTACAATAGTGCAGGAATTCATCAACAGCTGCAAGAAAGAAAAAAGAGGAGTAATGAGTGGCTGCACGAATACTTGCTGCAGATGAGAAAAATAGCTGCAGTTGGACATGTTGAAGAAGTGGCTGTCATAAGCCATATTGTAAACGGTTTGGATATAAGAAACGAGTACAAGTATGCCATGTATCGATGTAAATCATTTAAAGCCTTGAAAGAAGAGTTCGATATATACGAGCGTTTGAACATACCGGAGAAGAATGCCAATAAAGAACAACATAAACCGAATTATAAACAGCAAAGTGGGTCAGGCGGTAAAAAAGAATACTGCTATAATTGTGGATCAGGAGAGCACAAGCGCAAAGATTGTAAAGCCGAAACGAAATGTTTTAAGTGTAATCAGAATGGTCACATTTCACGTATCTGTCCATATGAAGCCGATAAAGTTAATACAGTACGAGTTGTTTCAGATCGCAATTGCATGAAAAAAATTCAGATAAATGGCATTGAAGTCGACTGTCTTGTAGATACAGGTTCAGATGTAACCATAATCAAAGAAAATGTGTTAAAGAGAATGAAAAACGTTGAACTTTTAAAATGCAAAACTACGTTGCGCGGTCATGGCCATATAACAACGAAGCCTGTTGGATACTTTAATGCAGAGATTACGGTGGATAAGTTGCAGACTAACCAGAAGTTTCTAGTCGTACCCAGTAACCAAATTGATTTCGATGCACTGTTGGGACACGATTTCATCAAAAAGTTTCGTTTCGTCGCTGATATGAAAGGATACACGTTTTCGAAGCTGGACGAAGATCCCAAGTCGATAGATAAGTATGCTCTTATATATAATAACAATAATAATAATAATATATATAATATAACTGAACAGTCATCCTTTGTAGCTCCACCGCAATATCGCACAGACGTTGAACAGATGATAAAGAGCAGTTACCAGATGCCCACAGAAGTTCCAAAGCAGTGCCCAATCCAACTGCAAATAGTTACCGACAGAGTAATCAAGCCGTTTCATCACTCTCCGAGTCGTTTATCCACAGACGAAGCCAGCGCTGTAAAGAATCAAGTAGAAGAATGGATCGAGAAAGGAATCGTACGCAAGTCATCTTCAAATGTGGCAAGCCGAGTTGTAGTCGTGAAGAAGAAAGATTGTACACTTCGAGTTTGTGTAGACTACAGGAAATTGAACAGCATGGTATTGATGGACTGTTTCCCAGTCCCGATCATGGAGGAAGTCTTGGAAAAGCTGGAGTCTGCTAAGTGGTTTACCATAATGGACCTTGAAATTGGATTTTTCCATGTTCCAATCGAAGAGCAGAGCAAGTCGCATACGGCCTTCGTCACAAAAGAGGGAATATTCGAGTTTAATAAAGCGCCTTTCGGATTTAAGAACTCGCCAGCTGCGTTTATTCGGTTTGTAATCTATATTTTTCAAGAATTAATCAACTCTGATGTTATGCAGCTTTATATGGACATTATTGTTTACGCCGCGTCGCCCGAGCTTTGCATGAAGAAAACGAAATTGGTTATAAATACAGCTGCACAATTTGGCCTGAAGATCAAGTGGAAGAAATGTAGCTTCATGCAGCCCCGCATTAACTTTCTTGGTTATATTATTGAGGACGGGAAAATCTGAGAAGACAGCAGCAGTTAGTCGGTTTGCTACGCCGAAGGATATCAAAGCAGTTCAAGCGTTTCTGGGACTCACAGGCTTTTTAGAAAGTTCATTCCTGGGTACGCACAAGTTGCACGGCCGCTCACGAATCTACTCAGGAAAGAAGCAGTTTTCAACATTGGCGAAGCAGAACAGCAGTCGCTAAACACCTGAAAGAAGCTTCTTGTAATTGCACCTGTATTACATATCTACTCACGAGAAGCGCCAACGGAACTCCACACGGATGCGTCCAAGGAAGGTTTCGGAGCTGTATTATTGCAGCAGTTTGATGGCAGTTTCCATCCCGTCTACTACTGGAGTAAAAAGACTACAGAAGCTGAATCCAAGCGTCACAGCTACTATTTGGAGGTCAAAGCAGCATACCTCGCACTCAAGAAGTTTCGTCACTACCTGTTGGGGATCAAATTTGATCTTGCTACTGATTGTGTGGCGTTTAAGCAGACAACAACCAAAGCAGACATACCGAGAGAAGTTTCCCAGTGGATCCTGTATATTGAGGACTTCACATTTAAAGCAGTACATCGCCTAGGGGACAGAATGAGACATGTGGACTGTCTTAGCCGTTTTCCACAAACTTGCATGGTTGTGACAACGGAGTTGACAGCTCGGATAAAGAAGGCGCAGCAGAATGACGATTTCAAAATGGTCACAGTAGAGATCCTGAAGCAGCACCCATACCAAGACTACAAGCTAAAAGGAGGTCTCTTCAAAGTTGTGAATGGCAATGACGTATTGGTTGTCCCAAAGCTGATGGAAAGAGAAATCATTCAAGGATCGCACGAAGTTGGTCATTTCTCCACAGCGAAGACGATGCACTCAATTCAGCAGCAATACTCGATCCCGCATCTTGAAAGGAAAGTTGCAAATGTTATTGCTAATTGTATCAGTTGTATCATTTTCAGCAAAAAATTGGGCAAGCAGGAGGGCTATCTTCATTGTATTGACAAGGGTGAGACGCCACTACACACACTGCACGTTGATCATTTGGGACCAATGGACGTGACAGCCAAGCAATATAAATACATTTTTGCTGCGGTGGATGCGTTCTCCAAGTTCGTCTGGCTGTTTCCAACCAAGTCAACGGGATACGAAGAAGTTGTGAAGAGGCTGACAGATTGGTCATTTGTGTTTGGCTTTCCCAAACGCATAGTCAGCGATAGAGGAGCAGCGTTTACATCCAACGCATTTAGCGAGTTTCTCAACGAGAATAAAGTCGAACATGTGTGGACAACGACAGGTGTGGCGAGAGGCAACGGACAGAGGCAACGGGTGAACCGTTCAATTTTGGGCATAATCGCTAAGTTGTCGGTTCAGGAGTCTTCGAAGTGGTACAGTATGTGCCACAGGTCCAGATGGCGATTAATTCGCATATCCATTCAACATTGAAGTCGTCGCCATTCGAGGTCATGTTTGGGACTAAGATGCATAGCCAAGCTGAGAGTCGACTATTGGAGGTACTCAACGAGGAGTTGGTTGCGCAGTTTAACAACGAGCGCCAAGAGCTGCGTAACCAAGCGAGACACAACATCGAGCAGGCACAAGAGGTCTACAAGCGCAATTACAATAAAAAAAAAAGTTGAGCTGAGCACGGCTACAGAGTGGGAGATATGGTGGCAATCAAGAGGACGCAGTTCGTCGCAGGTCGCAAGTTGGCCAGCGAGTTATAGGCCCATATGAAGTCACCAATGTAAAACGTAACGGTCGCTATGACGTCAGAAAGGTGGCAAACGTTGAAGGGCCGAACATCACAGCAACGAGTAGTGACAACATGAAGCTATGGCGTTTTATATCTGAAAACGATGAGATATTATCATCTGGGACAGATGAATATGAGCAGGAGGGCCGAATGTAAAGAGTAAGGGTATCAAGCGGATAATACATGACATTAATCTTAAGATACTATCGGTTAGATGTACCGATATAAGGTAGAAGGCGATAGCGCAAGGCGATAGGAAGAAGTCGATAGCAAGAGTCGGTTTTTGGAAGCAGCTGCGGAAAGTTGTACGGGAGTTATAAGAACAATTAATCAAGTTGACCTATTTTCTAAATCATGTAATCTCTAACAGTATTTGAAATATAAGCATAATAAACAATTCTATATTATAAATCTTACATATATAAAATAAAAATAAAAAAATAAAAAAGAAAATA
>NW_024542682.1:0-4309 GCF_018151105.1 Drosophila obscura | reverse complement strand
TCAAGAATTTTGTCTTATTTAAAGAATTGAAAAAGTTAGGCTGTATAAAAATTATCAGAATACTGGATCTCTGATTGTCTTCGCCCGATATTCCTCCGCCAGTTCTCAATTCCTCTCTGTTAATAGTCTTTGTTGTAATCAATATCTTTCCCGATGTGCAGTAGACATCTTCGTAGTGATCCAGAGAAATCTCTGTTCGTTCGTTAATTCCTAAACGTAAGTCCAATGCATTTTCCTCCATCCCTCCATTGTCAAAACAAATCTGAATCTTCTACTGCTGGTATTGCAAATTTATTTGCCACTTTTCTTCTCAATCGACGTACTCGTCACGTTTCTACCATGCATCTACTCCGTATCCCTACCATTTACCTTACGCCAACAACATTTTTCTGCCTTTCTTTTGAGGAAAGTAATATTTCTAGAAGCTTTGTCAACGATTGACATATCATTCTCGGCAGGTCCAGACAAGGTACCAAGTTGTATTTTAAAACGCTGTACCAGGTCCTTACTGCCGAACCATTGGACGTATCTCAACCTCTTCATTGGAACGGTCCTGTCTTCCAGTGATTTGGAACGAATCCTATATCTCCAGCTCCACAAAAGGGTTGGGGATCTAACATGAGAACTACCAAGGTACTCTAGAGCTTTCCACCGTTCCAAAGCTGTCTTGGGTTTCCTTATTACCAGGCAGATTTCCAAACGCCTATGCAGGGATCTGATATCTCCATCGCAACACGGATTTTTTAAAAAGCGATCAACGATTGACGAACCTTCTCGAGTTCTCTTGCCTGCCCGAGACCGAGGATTTCAAATCCTGGATCCCTAGAAACAGACGTAATTTTCACGGATTTTGAGCGAGGCTTTCGACTCGTGAACCGTTCTCTTCATTCACAAGCTTTCTTTAATTGGTTTCCCACTAATCTTCTAAACTGGATTTCGTCAGCTATCTTTCTAACCGCACACAACATGCTTTTGTTTCCTTATATATCTGTGTCGAATGTCGTTAATGTTACATCAGGAGTGCCACAAGGTAGGGTCATTTAGGTCCACTTCTGTTTATTTTATTAGAATGACTTTCCTCAAGTTTTCTAACATACTCCTCTACTCTTGATGTAGTGACGATGTTAAAATCTACCTCTCCACTCTGATCGGTACCTACACAAACGCCTTCAACTCGACCTAAACGAGTTCCGAATGTCATATTGGGCAAATTCCTACTTTTTCTGAACCTTTCTAAATGAAAACTTTAAGCTATGTACGTTCAGCACTCCCACACACTTTGTCTCGTACGCTCTAAGAATTCATACCCTCGAAGAAAATTTCGAGTTCTAATGACCTTGAAAGTCCTTTTTCGATCATAGATTGTGTTTAATAGCCATATATCTGCGACTGTAAATAAAGCTAGGAGGGTGTTGTAGCGTTTATAAAGCGTTGGTCCAAGGAGTTTGATGACCCGTATGTCACCAAAACACTGTACGTCTCCTTGGTTCGTCCGATTCTGGAATATTGTTCTTGTGTGTGGAGTCCGCAGTGCAAGGAGCGACGGTCCAGTCTCGAGTCGAGTCAAAAACGATTTTTTATTTTTGCCTAGTGATTTTAACTGGGACTCGGATAGGAATCTACCCACCTTATCAATCGAGGCTACATCTTTTAGACCTCCCTTATTTGCGCCATCGCAGAATTTGTAACAGCGTTTATATTTATACACAAGCTCCTAGCTTGACTTGTTGATTCAAAGAGTTTCTGGCCTGTTCCCCTTTAGAGACCTACCCCAAACCTTTCGTCCGTTTCAGTTTTACCCCTATATAGGTCTAATTACGCTCGACACGACCCTTTTCGAATCTTATGCTCTCAATTATAATAATCTTTATCACACCCTATCCCCTGAATTATCCCTTAAAATTATAACCAGTAAGATATACCTGTTCTTACTATCCACTAATTTTTAATTATTTCCTATATTCACTTTTTATACCCGTACTCAAAAAGAGTAAGGGGTATGTGGATTTTGGCAAAAAGTTGATATGTGCAACGCAGAGAAGGAAACGTTTCCGACCCCATAAAGTATATATATTCTTGATCAGCATCAATAGCCGAGTCGATATAGCCATGTCCGTATGTCACACCCGTCTGTACCGTCTTGATGAGCACCTAGATCTAAAAGACTGTACGAGCTAGAGAAACCAAATTTGGTTTCCAGACTCATATGATATCACACTGTGCAAGTGTATTTCAAAATTTCGCCCCGCCTCCTTAGCCCCCACAAAGACCGAAAATATATGGCAGGCACAATTTTAAAGATTCGATAAAACTAAAAACGCAGTAAGCGTAGAAAAGGTGACCATATATGCCCAGATTGCCGAATCTGAACTAGATCGGATCATAATTATAGCCAGAATGAAGAAAGTAATTTTTGCTTCGTTCACCTCTCCTTCTCCAGCGCTGCTGACGCTACTGATTCTCTTTCTCAGCTTTTCGCACACTCTGTCACATTCAGTGCGCGAGCAACCTTTAAAGGAGATGTAGAATAATGGGAATGAAACATGTACAATCTACATGTTCGATGTGGAAATATACATTATAGATATAGATAACAGATGTAGCAAAAAAATGTAAAATGTAAAATTTTTTTTTTTATACCCGTACTGGGAAAAGAGTTAAGGGGTATGCTGTAGATTATGGTAAAAGTACGAATATGTACGCAACCGCAAGAGGAAGGAAACGTTTCCAACCCCAGAAGTATATATGTTCTTGATCAGCATCAGGATAGTTCGAGTCAATATAGCCATGTCTGTATCCATCCATCGTCCATCGTCCGTATGTCCGTCTTGATAAACACCTCAGATCTCAGAGAATCTAAGGGGCTTAGAGACAACCCAATTTTGTTTCCAGAGCTCATGTACTAGTCAAGCACTGCTACCAGTGTACTTCAAAATTACGCCCGCCCCCTTTCGCCCCATAAAGAACGAAAAATACAGCAGGCAAATTTTGAGGATACGATAAAACTGGAAAGCGCAGTAACGTAGAAATTGACCATATCTACCAGATTGCCGAATATGAACTAGATCGGATCGTAATTGTCACCCAGAAATGAAGAAATTAATTTTTCTATTTGGTTCCCTTTCCCTATCCAGCGCTGCTGACGCTACTGATTCTCTTTCTCGCCCCACACTCTGCCGCGTTCAGTGCGCGAGCAACTCTAGCAAGGAGAAATGTAGAATATAAATAGTACATGTACAATCTACATATTAGATGTGGAATATACATTTGTAGATGTAGATGTAGATAACAGATGTAGCAAAAAAATATAAAATTTTTTTTTTTTAGGTCTTAAAAAATCGTTAGCCTCCCAAAAATATATGTACAGACTAAGGTACGGGTAGTGGTAACGCATCCCAGAAGCGACGTCACACGTCTCTTCTCGTTTAATTTTTAAATTCTAAAAAATCATAAGCTCAAAAATGTATATACTGACTGAGTACGGTATAAGTAGAGTTGTGTCTGTAGAAGCGACTCGCACATTCCTTCTCGTTTCCCTTTAATTTTAATCATAATTTATGTTAAATCGTCTAACCTAGTCTTCAGTAAATAAATAAAAACTACATATACTTCGACGGTATATAAACATAAAATAAATAAAATAAAAGTGAAAACTGACAAATTAAATTTCTATCGATATCATTGATAAAATTCCAGCGCACTACAGTGGTAAAAATTTGCCGAACAACAGCGAATGCGTAAGAAAATACCGATTGAATACGACGATGACAGACATAATTTGAATTTGTGAGAAAAAAAACGAACCAAACAGTACAATGGAAAACAGAACATAAATCGGTGCAGTAACGAACCATGGTCTCTAGCCATGGCTCGTCACAAACGGCGGAGGGTCAGCACGTCCACGCTGGCGGGAGACAATAACCAAACTGCATATGCCCGGAGCTAACGAGCAATGGTTCTCCAGCCACGGTTCTCCACAAATAGCGGTGTGTCAGCAACTCCGGGAAATAAAATAGCCTCCATTTACGCTGCACAGTAATTAAGAACTATCTCGACCAACGACTTTACACGTTCTTGTGCCACGCCGAATAATTTAAACACCCTCCACCTCTAGGACGTTCCAGCAATCGACGGCCTTACATAAAAAATGTATTGTGCGTTATTTCACAATCAGTCAAGCTAGCATAAAATTATCGTGCCAACCCACCCAAATTCGGATATCACCTTTCCGACTGCAACTGAGTAAGCCTTCCCGGGATGGCAGCCTCAGGCCAAAGACGCGCTGCCGGCCTAACGATTGTCAACGAAG
>NW_024542681.1:0-5911 GCF_018151105.1 Drosophila obscura | reverse complement strand
AAAATCAGCAGAAGGTCACTGTACTTTTAATTTCTCCTTTTTTTTCCTGTTTCTCTTTTTATTTCGTTACTCTCTCTTTTCGCTCTAATTTTTTCTCATTTTCTGCCTCCACTTTCCACCGCTCAAATGGCAGAAAACCGTTAAACTTCAAATCTGAATACCAGCACACAGAAATCAGCAGAAGGTCGCTGCTTTTTTTCAAAATCTCAGTTTTTCTTGTTTCTCTCTATTTCGTTGCTCTCTCTTTTCGCTCTAATTTTTCTCATTTTCTGCCTCCACCTTTCACCGCTCAAATGGCAAAAAATCGATTGAATTCAAATCCTGAGATCAGACGCACAGAAATGGCATCACTGCTATTTTTTTAAATTCTCGTTTTTTCTTGTTTCTCTTTGTATTTCGTTGCTCTCTCTTTTCGCTCTAATTTTTCTCATTTTCTGCCTCCACTTTCCACCGCTCAAATGGCAGAAAACCGTTAAATTCAAATCTGAGATACCAGGCGCACAGAAATCAGCAGAAGGTCGCTGCTGTTTTTAAATTCTCGTTTTTTTTCTTGTTTTTCTTTGTATTTCGTTGCTCTCTCTTTTCCCTCTCATTTCTGTCCTCCACTTTCCACCGCTCAAATGGCAGAAAACCGTTAAATTCAAATCTGAGATACCAGGCGCACAGAAATCAGCAGAAGGTCGCTCCTATTTTTAAATTCTCGTTTTTTTCTTGTTCTCTTTGTATTTCGTTGCTCTCTCTTTTCGCTCTAATTTTTCTCATTTTTTCTGCCTCCACTTTTCACCGCTCAAATGGCAGAAAACCATTAAATTCAAATCTGAGATACCAGGCGCACAGAAATCAGCAGAAGGTCACTGCTTTTTTTAAAATCTCGGTTTTTCTTGTTTCTTTTTGTATTTCGTTGCTCTCTTTTATCGCTCTAATTTTTCTCATTTTCTGCCTCCACTTTCCACCGCTCAAATGGCAGAAAACCATTAAATTCAAATCTGAGATACCAGGCGCACAGAAATCAGCAGAAGGTCGCTGCTTTTTTTAAATTCTCGTTTTTTCTAGTTTCTCTTTGTTTTTCGTTGCTCTCTCTTTTCCCTCTCATTTTTCTCATTTTCTGCCTCCACTTTCCCACCGCTCAAATGGCAGAAACCCTTAAATTCAAATCTGAGATACCAGGCACACAGAAATCAGCAGAAGGTCACTGCTATTTTTAAATATCTCGTTTTTTCTTGTTTCTCTTTGTATTTCGTTGCTCTCTCTTTTCCCTCTCATTTTTTTCATTTTCTGCCTCCACTTTTCCACCCGCTCAAATGGCAGAAAACCGTTAAACTCAAATCTGAGATACCAGGCGCACAGAAATCAGCAGAAAGTCGCTGCTATTTTTAAATTCTCGTTTTTTCTTGTTTCTCTTTGTATTTCGTTGCTCTCTCTTTTCCCTCTCATTTTTTTCATTTTCTGCCTCCACTTTCCACCGCTCAAATAGCAGAAAACCATTAAATTTCAGATACCAGGCGCACAGAAATCAGCAGAAAGTCGCTGCTATTTTTAAATTCTCGTTTTTTCTTGTTTCTCTTTGTATTTCGTTCCTCTCTTTTCCCTCTCATTTTTTCATTTTTCTGCCTCCACTTTCCACCGCTCAAATGGCAGAAAACCATTAAATCCAAATCTGAGATGCCAGGCGCACAGAAATCAGCAGAAAGTCGCTGCTATTTTTAAATTCTCGTTTTTTCTTGTTTCTCTTTGTATTTCGTTGCTCTCTCTTTTTCGCTCTAATTTTTCTCATTTTTTCTGCCTCCACTTTTCACCGCTCGAATGGCAGAAAACCATTAAATTCAAATCTGAGAATGCCAGGCGCACAGAAATCAGCAGAAGGTCGCTGCTATTTTTAAATTCTCGTTTTTTCTTGTTTCTCTTTGTATTTCGTTGCTCTCTTTTTTCGATCTTCTTTTTTCCCATTTTCTGCCTCCACTTTTCCACCGCTCAAATGGCAGAAACGGTTAAATTCAAATGTGAGATGCCAGGCGCACAGAAATCAGCAGAAGGTCGCTGCTATTTTTAAATTCTCGTTTTTTCTTGTTTTTCTTTGTATTTCGTTGCTCTCTCTTTTTCGCTCTAATTTTTCTCATTTTTCTGCCTCCACTTTTCACCGCTCAAATGGCAGAAAACCATTAAATTCAAATCTGAGATACCAGGCGCACAGAAATCAGCAGAAGGTCGCTGCTTTTTTTAAAATCTCGTTTTTCTTGTTTCTCTTTGTATTTCGTTGCTCTCTCTTTTCGCTCTAATTTTTCTCATTTTCTGCCTCCACTTTCCACCGCTCAAATGGCAGAAAACCGTTAAATTCAAATCTGAGAATACCAGGCGCACAGAAATCAGCAGAAGGTCGCTGCTATTTTTAAATTCTCGCTTTTTCTTTTTCTTGTTTCTCTTTCGTATTTCGTCACTCCTCCACTTCCAAACCGCTCAAATGAAACAATCAAATCTGAGATAGCCAGGCACACAGAAATCAGCAGAAGGTCACTCTTTTTTAATTTCTCTTTTTTCCCTGTTTCTCTTTGTATTTCGTTGCTCTCTCTTTTCGCTCTAATTTTTCTCATTTTCTGCCTTCACTTTCCACCGCTCAAATGGCAGAAAACCGTTAAATTCAAATCTGAGATACCAGGCGCACAGAAATCAGCAGAAGGTCACTGCTATTTTTAAATTCTCGTTTTTCTTGTTTCTCTTTGTATTTCATTTACTCTCTCTTTTCGCTCTAATTTTTCTCATTTTCTGCCTTCACTTTCCACCGCTCAAATGGCAGAAAACCGTTAAATAAATCTAGATACCAGGCACACGGAAATCAGCAGAAAGTCGCTCTCTTTTTAAATTCTCGTTTTTTCTTGTTTCTCTTTGTATTTCGTTGCTCTCTCTTTTCCCTCTCATTTTTTTCATTTTCTGCCTCCACTTTCCACCGTTCAAATGGCAGAAAACCCTTAAATTCAAATCTGAGATACCAGGCGCACAGAAATCAGCAGAAGGTCGCTGCTATTTTTAAATTCTCGCTTTTTCTTGTTTCTCTTTGTATTTCGTTGCTCTCTCTTTTCGCTCTAATTTTTCTCATTTTCTGCCTCCCCTTTCCACCGCTCAAATGGCAGAAAACCGTTAAATTCAAATCTGAGATACCAGGCGCACAGAAATCAGCAGAAGGTCGCTGCTTTTTTTAAAATCTCGGTTTTTCTTGTTTCTCTTTGTATTTCGTTGCTCTCTTTTTTCGATCTTCTTTTTCCCATTTTCTGCCTCCACTTTCCACCGCTCAAATGGCAGAAAACGGTTAAATTCAAATCTGAGATACCAGGCGCACAGAAATCAGCAGAAGGTCGCTGCTTTTTTTAAAATCTCGGTTTTTCTTGTTTCTCTTTGTATTTCGTTGCTCTCTCTTTTCGCTCTAATTTTTCTCATTTTCTGCCTCCACTTTCCACCACTCAAATGGCAGAAAACCGTTAAATTCAAATCTGAGATACCAGGCGCACAGAAATCAGCAGAAGGTCGCTGCTTTTTTTAAAATCTCGGTTTTTCTTGTTTCTCTTTGTATTTCGTTGCTCTCTCTTTTCGCTTTAATTTTTCTCATTTTCTGCCTCCACTTTCCACCGCTCAAATGGCAGAAAACCGTTAAATTCAAATCTAGATACCAGGCGCACAGAAATCAGCAGAAGGTCGCTGCTATTTTTAAATTCTCGCTTTTTTCTTGTTTCTCTTTGTATTTCGTTGCTCTCTCTTTTCGCTCTAATTTTTCTCATTTTCTGCCTCCACTTTCCACCGCTCAAATGGCAGAAAACCGTTAAATTCAAATCTGAGATACCAGGCGCACAGAAATCAGCAGAAGGTCGCTGCTTTTTTTAAAATCTCGGTTTTTCTTGTTTCTCTTTGTATTTTCGTTGCTCTCTCTTTTCACTCTAATTTTTCTCATTTTCTGCCTCCACTTTCCACCGCTCAAATGGCAGAAAACCGTTAAATTCAAATCTGAGATACCAGGCGCACAGAAATCAGCAGAAGGTCGCTGCTATTTTTAAATTCTCGTTTTTTCTTGTTTCTCTTTGTATTTCGTTGCTCTCTCTTTTCGCTCTAATTTTTCTCATTTTCTGCCTCCACTTTCCACCGCTGTAATGGCAGAAAACCGTTAAATTCAAATCTGAGACACCAGGCGCACAGAAATCAGCAGAAGGTCGCTGCTATTTTTAATTTCTCGTTTTTTCTTGTTTCTCTTTGTATTTCGTTGCTCTCTCTTTTCGCTCTAATTTTTCTTATTTTCTGCCTCCACTTTCCACCGCTCAAATAGCAGAAAACCGTTAATTCAAATCTGAGACACCAGGCGGACAGAAATCAGTAGAAGGTCGATTCTATTTTTAATTTCTCGTTTTTTCTTGTTTCTCTTTGTATTTCGTTGCTCTCTCTTTTCGCTCTAATTTTTCTCATTTTCTGCCTCCACTTTCCACCGCTCAAATGGCAGAAAACCGTTAAATTCAAATCTGAGATACCATGCGCACAGAAATCAGCAGAAGGTCGCTGCTATTTTTAAATTCTCGTTTTTTCTAGTTTCTCTTTGTTTTTCATTGCTCTCTCTTTTCCCTCTCATTTTTCTCATTTTCTGCCTCCACTTTTCCACCGCTCAAATGGCAGAAAACCGTTAAATTCAAATCTGAGATACCAGGCGCACAGAAATCAGCAGAAGGTCACTGCTATTTTTAAATTCTCGTTTTTTCTTGTTTTCTCTTTGTATTTCGTTGCTCTCTCTTTTCGCTCTAATTTTTCTCATTTTCTGCCTCCACTATCCACCGCTCAAATGGCAGAAAACCGTTAAATTCAAATCTGAGATACCAGGCGCACAGAAATCAGCAGAAAGTCGCTGCTATTTTTAAATTCTCGTTTTTTCTTGTTTCTCTTTGTATTTCCGTTGCTCTTTTTTCCCTCTCATTTTTTTCATTTTCTGCCTCCACTTTCCACCGCTCAAATGGCAGAAAACCGTTAAATTCAAATCTGAATACCAGGCGCACAGAAATCAGCAGAAGGTCGCTGCTATTTTTAATTTCTCGTTTTTTCTTGTTTCTCTTTGTATTTCGTTGCTCTCTCTTTTCGCTCTAATTTTTCTTATTTTCTGCCTCCACTTTCCACCGCTCAAATAGCAGAAAACCGTTAATTCAAATCTGAGACACCAGGCGCACAGAAATCAGTAGAAGGTCGATTCTATTTTTAATTTCTCGTTTTTTCTTGTTTCTCTTTGTATTTCGTTGCTCTCTTTTCGCTCTAATTTTTCTCATTTTCTGCCTCCACTTTCCACCGCTCAAATGGCAGAAAACCGTTAAATTCAAATCTGAGATACCAGGCGCACAGAAATCAGCAGAAGGTCGCTGCTATTTTTAAATTCTCGTTTTTCTTGTTTCTCTTTGTATTTCGTTGCTCTCTCTTTTCGCTCTAATTTTTCTTATTTTCTGCCTCCACTTTCCACCGCTCAAATGGCAGAAAACCGTTAAATTCAAATCTGAGACACCAGGCGCACAGAAATCAGCAGAAGGTCGCTGCTATTTTTAATTTCTCGTTTTTTCTTGTTTCTCTTTGTATTTGGTTGCTCTTTCTTTTCGCTCTAATTTTTCTCATTTTCTGCCTCCATTTTCCACCACTCAAATGGCAGAAAACCGTTAATTTCAAATCTGAGATACCAGGCGCACAGAAATCAGCAGCAGGTCGCTGATATTTTTAAATTCTCATTTTTTTCTTGTTTCTCTTTGTATTTCGTTGCTCTCTCTTTTCGCTCTAATTTTTCTCATTTTCTGCCTCCACTTTCCACCGCTCAAATGGCAGAAAACCGTTAAATTCAAATCTGAGACACCAGGCGCACAGAAATCAGCAGAAGGTCGCTGCTATTTTTAAATTCTCGCTTTGTATT
>NW_024542680.1:0-1617 GCF_018151105.1 Drosophila obscura | reverse complement strand
TCTCATTTTCTACGCCACTGCCCACCGTTCAAATGGCCGAAAACCGTTAAATTCAAATCTGAGATACCAGGCGAATTGAAATCAGCAGAAGGTGGCTCAATTTTTAATTTCTTCATTTTGTTTCTTGTCACTCTCTTTTTTCCCGATCTAATTGTCGTTTATTCCACCCACTGCACCGCTCAAATGAGAAACCATCTAAGGGCTACGAATATGAGATGCCAGGCAAACAGAAGTCTCGACAAAGGTTCACTCATTTTGTCTTATCATTTCTCCTTCGTTTCTCTTTCGGATTTCATTCCTTCTCTTTTTTTCGATCTGTAACTATCATTTTTTTCCACCACTTGCCACCGCTGGGATTCAGCAAAACCATTAATTCGTATCTGAGATAGGGGGCGAGCACAAATCGGCAGAAGGTTCACTCATTTTTCCCCAGTTTCTCCATCTTTTCCTTGTTTCTCTTTGTATTTCGTTGCTCTCTTTTTTCGGATCTAATTTCTCTCATTTCTGCCTCCACTTCCCACCGCTAGAGTAGCAGATAACCGCTAGATTCAAATATGAGATGCCAGGCAAAGGGAAATCGGCAGAAGGTCGCTGGTTTTTTTTTAATTTCTCGTTTTTCCCTTATTTTTCTTCGGATTTCGTTACTCTCTTTTCTGGGTCTAATTTCTCTCATTTTCTGCCACCACTTTCCACCGCTCAAATGGCAGAAAGCCATTGACTTCATATCTGAGATACCAGGCGAACAGGGAATCGGCAAAAGGTCGCTAGTTTTTTTCCAATTCTTCCATTTCCCTTGTTTCTGTCTTTATATTTCGTTGCTCTCTTTTTTCAATCTAGTTTCTCTCGTTTTCCGCCACCACTTTCCACCGCTTAAATGGCAGAAAAATCATTAACTCCAAATATAGAATGCAGGCAAACAGAAATCGGCAGAAGGTGGCTGCATTTTTTCGATTTCTTCATTTTTGTTGTTTGTCTTTTATTCCTTGGTTATGTTTTCAATCTAGTTTCTCTCGTTTCCTGCCCCCCACTTCCCACCGCTCAAATGGGGAGACCCATTAGATTCAATTCTGAGATGCCAGGCGAACAGAAATCAGCAGAAGGTCGCTGGTTTTTTTCCAATTTCTTTCATTTTTCTTGTTCTTTTTTGTATTTCGTTGCCCTCTTTTATCGATCTAATTTCTATCATTTGTCGGCCCCTTTGCACCACTCAAATGGCACGGAACTGTTAAATTCAATTCTGAGATGCTAGGCAAACAGGAATCAGCAGAAGGTAGCTAATTTTTTTTTTAATTTCTAGTTTTGCCTTATTTCTCTTCGGATTTCGTTATCTCTTTTTCCAATCTAGCTTCTTCTTCATTTTCTGCCACCACTTTGCAGCCAGCTCAAATGAGCAGAAAACCCATAAATTCAAATCTGAGATACCCGGCTTATAAATCCGCAGAAGGTAGCTGGTTTCTCAATTTCTCGTTTTTTCTTGTTTTTATTTATTTCGTTGCTCTCTTTTTTCGATCTAATTTCTCTCATTTTCTGCCTCCACTTCCCACAGGTCAAGTGGCAGATAACCGTTAAATTCAAATCTGAGATAGGAGGCGAACAGAAGTCAGCAGAAGGTACGCT